>NW_025335301.1:1077194-1110285 GCF_004798865.1 Varanus komodoensis
TTTTCCGTAAAGCGGTTTTTGAGTGGAAAAAACATTCCTGTCCTCGACCATCCTCCTTCCTCACCCGATACTGACCAGGCTATACATAGGGTATACCTGGCCAGTCGGCGGTTTGCGAGGGCGTGTGGGAGGAGATGCAGTTCTGTGATGTGCGTCTAGCCGACCTCCAGACGATTTTCCAGGAAAGCCCTAAGTGCAATCCAGTTATTTCTGTGTCTCGCCTCGTATATTAATCTCTCTCTCTCTCTCTCTCTCTCTCGCTTGCGCTCTCTCGCTCTCTCTCTCTCTCTCTCTCTCTCTCTCTCTCTCTCTCTCTCTCTGTGTGTGTGTGTGTGTATGTGTGTGTGTGTTTGTATCCCTTTCATGTGAAGAAAACAGTAAAAATAATATTAAAAAATCAAGAGCCACCCAAGGCAGCGCTATGGGACACTGCTATGAGAATTGCGGAACCTGACTCAGATCTGGGTCACCCTTCGCACCCAGTATCAAAATCTGGCAGATGTGTCCAAAGGGGGGCGGAGGCTGAGATGTGGCCACCACATCACCCCTGCAGCTGCCCTTTGGTTGGCAGCCTGGGGCCAGGGCCAAGTTTCCATTTGAAACATCCATGCCTTGTTTGATCCTCAGTTAGAAACCCTTCGTGAATTCCTGCAAGACAACCTGGCTCAGGGGTTCATCTGTCCCTCTGCCTCACTAGCCAGGGCCCCGATCCTTTTTGTTAAGAAAAAGGATTGCGGGGTGTGTGCTGCACCCCTGCATTGATTACAGAAATTGAACCAAGTGACAGTTAAAAACTGGTATCCTTTATCATTAATCCCTGAACTCTTTGAGTGGCTGGAGGGGGCTCAGGTTTTTACCAAACTGGACCTACGAGGTGCTTACAACTTGGAAAGGATCCACAGAGGGGACAAATGGAAGACTGCTTCTTGTATGGCCATTTTAAGTACCTAGTAATGCCTTTCGGCCTTTGCAACGCTCCTGCCACATCCCAACATTTCATGAATGATGTCTTCCGCGATATGCTCTGTTCCTTTGTGGAGGTCCCTCTGGATGACATTTTGAAAATTCAGAAGAGCAGCATCAACATGTCCGCATGGACTTGCAGCATCTTCGGAAGCACCAGTTATATGCTGAACTAAAGAAATGTGCCTTTGATCAGGAAACATCGAAGGGACATTTCTGGGTACATCATTACTCCAGCTGGGCTTCAGATGGATCCATGAAGGGTCCGAGCTCTTATTGACTGGGAGCCTTCCAAGAATATTAAGGTGCCACACCATTTTGTGGGATTTGCAAGCTTCTACAGACATTTCATCAATGGATGCTCCCACATCGTAGCTGCTATCACTGCTCTGTTGAAAAAGCAGAGCAAGTTCTCGTGGTCTCCTGCAGCACAAGCTTCCTTCCTCCAGCTGAAGAAGGCTTTGACCACAACTCCTGTATTGAGACATCCAGACTCCAAGCTTCCCTTTGCAGCAGAAGCAGATGCGTCTAGTCAAGCCCCTGGCGTCATCCTTTCGCAGTGTCAGGGTGCCAAAGAACCCCTGCGTCCGTGTGCCTTCTATTCTCGCCAACTGACCACAGCAGAGCAAAACTATGATGTGCGGGACAGTTAAAGTTGCATCTGAGGAATGGTGGCATCCTTTGGAGGGAGCAGGGCATCCCACTCAGGTGCTCACAGATCACCAGCATCTGGTACACTTTCAAACCATAAGATGTTGCTGGCCCAGCAAGCCCACTGGGCCCGCTCTTCTTGCGTTTTGATCTCCAGGTCGCTTACAGACCCAGCACTAAGAAGGGAAAGGCTGATGCCTTGCCATGGAAGGGTGACTTGGCATCAGAGGAATGCATGGTCCCAACACCTCTGTTGACACCGGCTAATGTCCTTCATGGAACCACGGAGGAGGACTTCTCGTCTCAGGTATGCCTGCAGATCCATTTGCAGGACCCTGACTGACTAACCGTGGGAAGCCAGAGAATTCCAGAGGTCTTTCCCTACAAGAAGGCTGCCTCTGCTACCAGGGGCGACTCTACATTCCAGAAGATCCCCTCAGGATTCCGGTTCTGCAGCAGTATCATGATGCCCGCACAGCAGGACACTGCGGGTGCACTGAAACTCCCGGATTGGTTCCTTGGGCTTTCTGGTAGCCAATGCTTCAACCTGACATCAAGAAGTGCATCCAATCCTGTGACGCATCTGCAAGAGGAAAGGTTCCCCACCAGAAACCCCAAGGCCTCTTGCATCTTCTGCCCACCCCTTCCACACGCCAAATTGTGACAGCTCCCTTCAGCTGCGTGTGCGCCGGCTCTTCCCCCCACCCTGCGTTGCACACATGTGTTGGCTCTGAATACAGGCCGGGGATGCAGAAGAGAGGAGGGTGGAAGAGAGAGAGAGACGAAGACACTAAAAAAGGATAGAAGGTAAGAAAAATATAACTTTTAAAATCTGTTTTTAACCATGCGAGCCACATCCCTGGGCTGCAGGCCAAGCCACAGCTGCCTCACTGTGCCCGGGGTGGACAGGCTGAGGCGGAGGGGGGCTGCGGCTCCCAGGCCCGCGCCGTGGCCTTCTCTGGGCAAGCCGCCCCCCTCAAGCGGCTACCATGCTTCTTCCCCCTGTGACGGGGAAGGCAGGAGGCACACTGCTTGGCCAGCTTTGGTCCCGTCCCTTGCCTCCCCTCGCCTCGGAAAGCAGCCATTATCTCTCTTCCTGCAGCCCTCTCCCAGCTGGGGGAGCCGCCCTGCGCTCGCCTCTCTGGGCTCCCCCTCCTGCTCCCCCTCCCAGGGCCAGGCAAGCGCCTGGAGGGCAACTTCCTCTGGCTCGGAAGCGGGGCGGCGGCGAGGAGCCAGGAAGCCCTCGACTGAGGGGAGCGTCCCTTACGTGATTCCCCCTCGTGTCATGTTCTCCCTTTCAGCGGGTGGCCCAATGTCATCTTGAGCTTCTGTTGCAGCCCGAGCAAGCAGAGCAAACATTTTTTTATTTTTAATTAATTTTTAAATTTATCTTAATTTTAATTATTTTTAATGTGCAGTGTGCATAGGAATTCATTCTATAGTCCGGCTCCCCAACAGTCTGAGGGGCAGTGAACTGTTAAAAACGTTGAGGACCCCTGCCATACAGTGACCCTGGTCGTGGCTGAGTCATTAAGCAAATGGTGCGCTTCATCCCTGTCTGTAGCCTGCCCAACGCATCGCAAACGTCCCTCTTGTTCCGCGCACATGTACCCCGTCTTATGCTTTGCCTGACGTGGTCACCTCTGACAGGGCCCGCAGCTCACTCCTCATTTCTGGACCCATTTCTTTCTGGAGCTGTTGGGTATCCAAAGGAGGTCTTCGTCAGTCTACATCCCTCAGACAGCTGGGCAGACAGAGGGATTAACCGGACAATGAACCAGCACCGCCACTGTTTCCTCCGCTGTCACCAGGAGGGCTGCGTCGCCCTTCTGCCCTTGGCTGAGTTTGCGGATAATCATGCCAGCCACGCCTCCACTGGCCAAGGCCCAGTTTAGGCGGCTCTGGGACATTATCCACGGACCACCTTTGCGTCCCGGCTGGATATCTGGTCTCTTGTGCCAATGAACTTGTAACTCACGTTCAGCAGGTACATAAGGAATTGATAGGGTTAGGGTTAGGAACAGGCCAAACAGGCCAAAGCTAATTACAAAGCTCAGGCAGACCAAGCAGGACCTGTCATCCAGGTAGAGGACAAGGTTTGGGTTTCCATGGAGCACTGCAAGTCCATCTGCCCCTTTGCTAAACTGGATTACCAATACCAGGGCCTATATCTAGTTATCAAACAAATAAATCTTGTGAGCTACAAAATGGATCTTCCCTGTACCCTCAAGATACACTCAGTTTTTCATGTCTCCCAGTTAAAATTATACTGGCCAAATCCTTTCCCAGGAAACACGATTCTGCCACCTCCACCAGTGGGAGTAGATGGGCACAAAGATTGCCATGTCGCCCAAATTCTAGACTCTAAGTCAGGGGTCTCAAACGCGCGGCCCACGGGCCACTTGCCGGGCCGGCGGGTCCCGGGGGAGGGGCCCTGTGGCCTTCAAAGTGCCGGGGGCGCCCGGGCCGGCCGCGGGATGAGCGGCCCACCACCACCGCTTGATGCGGCCCAGCCTCACCCAGACTCTACTTCCAGCGGCCCCCAGGTAACTTGAGTTTGAGACTCCTGCTCTAAGAGGTCTTGTGACAACTCCTATTTAGTAGACTGGGAAGGCTATGGACCGAAAGAGTGATCTTGGAAATCAGTGGAGAACATGCATGGGCCAGCCAAAGGACGTGCCTTCCATTGAGCCCATCCGGAGAAGCCAGGAGCACGACGGGATGTGGAACCTCTTTGTGCAAGGGGGGAGGTCCTGCCAGGATCAGGGCCTGAGTGACCTTGCAAATGCCTGCAGAGCCAGGAACACCCTTGCAGGCCATTGCCAGGAGCAAGTGAAGAGCAATTAAGCAGTGCAGCCGCAGACCCTGGAGACCAGCACAGAAGGCTTTCTGGCACTTTGCCACAGCAGCACAAGTGGTCTCGGTGGCTCCTGGTGCTCTGGCCCTGCATCCCTGAGCCCAGCTCTGGTTGCTCCTGCCTTGCTCCGGCTCTGCTCCAGTTTGTTTCCATCTGACCCTGGTCTGTTCCCACCTTGTTCTAATGGCAGATCTCCTCTGGCTTGACCTTGGACTGGTAATTTGCGCTTGCCTCAGGGCCCCAACTGTTTGTGAAGCCCCACCGTCCTGGCGTCCTGCCTGTGCCAACCACTACCAACATCCTGGGCCTTGCACAGGGGGGCTGATCCTCCTCCTCAGAGCCCCCCCCCTCCCGCAACCAGCTGTATATCATGGCCATTCCCAGATGCTGCCTGGCTTGGCAAAGCACCTGGCCCCAAGAAAATGGCCTCCATCTCCCTCATCGCAGATGAAGGCCCATCCTCCACAATCTCACTGCAAGTTGTTCCACATTCCATTTGGAAGCTCCTGGGATGCAGCCCGCAGTCCATGAGGATGATTGCCCAGGACTGCCGTCTTTCTCCCTCCCAAATGTTGAGGTTCCACTATTGCAGAAGAGCATCTGAAGGCAGTGCACAGGCAGGGAAGAAAGGAAGCACCGAACAGCCAATCAGAGTGCTGCTGCCTGCAAGTCAGCAGTTGCTAGGCAGAGTTGGGCAGTTGTGACTGTAGGCAGGACTGACTCTTGCAGCCAAGGCTGCTCTTTCTGCTGAATTCTGTGGAAGAAACACGGAAACCATGCAAAAGCGCAAGCACGGTTTCGGGGTTCAGACAGGTGAAGTGTGGAAACCATAACTTATTGTTCTTTCTCTACATGGTTCTATGGAAACCATTCTTACCATGGTTGCTGGGTTCAAACATAATGACAAGCTTTGCCACCACGGTTTCTGTTACGGCTTGCTGTCATGTCTGAACCTGCTTCTATCTGTGGCGGCTCCACTGAACAGCTTTGACCAATAGTGCAGTGAGCAGAGCCCCTGCTTGGCTTGCAGAAGGCCTGGCTGCCCGGCATCTCCAGGGCTGGGAAGCATCCGTGCCGGACCTTCCGGAGGGAGAGCCACAGCTGCCCGTCAGTGCCACAGGACTGGATTAGCTGGACCAAGGGGCTGACCTGGCGGGGGGGCTTCTGAGCTTTCTTTACCAGGGATATGCAAAGCTCCAGTCTTAAAAGCCCTCGAAGCCAGTGATCATCACTGCACCTTTGCTATTCATTCATTCATTCATTCATTCATTCATTCATTCAGGCAGGTTGTTTTGATTCTGCCCTTCATCCACAGAGGCTTTCAGGGACAAGAAAGTCCTAAGACAGCCTCTGCCTGCAGGATTCCAGTCTGAAAGGAACAGCCCAGAAGAGAAGAGTCTTCAGAGGGAGGGGGAGAGAGCAAATGCCGCACCCTGGAGAAGCTGCATGAAAACCAGCCCCACGGGTTTCTGGCATGTGCTGGAGGAGCCTGTGCCTGGAGCCTGTGGGCAAGCGCCCGTGCCGTCACCGGTGTGCTTCTCCCCTCCCATTCCCTGGCACGCGCTGGCAGCAACTGCCTCCACGCCTCCGGATTTTGTGGGCTGTCCTTTCCAGGTGGACTCGGGGGGGCCGGGCAGAATCCGTGCAAGGCAGAATCCCTGTGGATGAGGGCTGCTGCCCAGGCCTTCGCCTGTCCTGGTGGGCCTGCATCGGTGTCCCTCGAGCCCGAGTGGCGGTGGTGGCACAGAGTGCCTTCCGCCAGTGCAGCGTGTCCGGCCAGGGGCAGCCTGGCCACAGTGGTGCAGGCCCCAGGAAGGCTCGGCTGCTGCAAGGCCCTCTGTGTTGGGCTGCCCTTGAGGCTACTCTGGAAGCTGGAGCACGTGCAGAATGCGGTAGCCTGGCCCCTTTCCAGCACAGTGCCTTTGCTGAGGGAACTGCCGGGGCTGTTTTTCTACTCCCAGGCCAGGTTTTGGCAGATGTGTGCAAAGCCCCAAAAAACCTGGGACCAGGACACGTGAGCAGGTGCCTTGCTGCAACTGAACTCGCCCTGCCCAGGCATTTGCCGAAGGGCGTTTCACTGAGCCCCCACCTGGCTGGCCTGCACTGGGGGATGAGCCTCCGCTGTGGCATCCCCGTGCCAGTGGCGTTCAGGGAGTGTCCTGAACTGTGCTCCAAGCAATGTCAGTCTCACCACTGTTTCTTTGCCAGGACCTTTTATTGTTACATTCAAGTCTCTGAGCATACACAGAGTGAAATGTTGATCCCCTTTTGCTGTTCATTACCTGCAGCTCTCTTTATGAACCCTTCTGTGTCTTGCTCCTGGAAAGGGACGCGGTGAAAGAGGCACACCTGCCTAATAATTGGACCACTCTCCGACGATGAGATCTAGGAACCCGGTCTCCCTCTTCAGGGTGTTATAATCACTCTTTCCTTTCTGTCAGAAGAGAAAAATATCCAGAGCATGCAGAGAGTTCTTTTTAAAACTTTATTGCAATGAAGGGAACAGAAAAAAATGGTTTCCTTCCCACTTTTCTGTTCACCTGAGCACATGCTTGCCTCTCCTTTTTGAACCCTGCTCCCGGCCGCTTGTTCCCTCCCCCTTTCCCCTGATTGGCTGGGGTACCGGGAGTTTACACTCTTTCCGCCCGCCTGCTCCGCACCGGCCCTTCTTCCCGGTCCAGCCCTGCCCCCGGGGGGCTACAAGAGGCCCATTTTGTGCTGCCCAGCTTGTCAATAAACAGTCAGGCAGTATTTGGCCCTCCTGCCTGTTTCCCCACACCTTGTGCCATCTGATCATAGCCCCTCCTCTCCTCTGGGCTAAGTAATTTTCTTTGTTACCTTTTTAAATCTTTCAACTCCCTTGTTTCAAATCATCCTTTCACATCTATCAAGGGGGCAGGTGCCCCCCATTGGGAAAACAACCCGTTTCACAGTCTCCTCCCTTGGCCTGCACCTCCTCCCTGTTCACACGGCCGAGTGGACGGACCCCTTCGTCCACCCTTGGGCTAATCCCCCCACAGCCAATTCCGGCAGAGTCTCAGGATCTTGCACTGCGGCCGGGGTCGGACCCTTTTCACACACCGTCTCCTCTGAACGCTGAGCTGCTGGTTCTGCCTCCCACATGCATACCTGACATCTGTGTGCAGGCACACCAGGGAGGCTCCAGCACGGGGCAGCCTGCGATACCTCTTGAAGACCTCTGCATCCGAGGCAGCACTCCTTGATGAAGCAACCACAATTTTACAGATATTCTTTTGGGAAAAAGTTAATGTTTATTTATTTATGTAATTTATGTACAACCTCTCATGAGGCAAGATTGCTGCTTCAACGAACAGTAGCCACAGTTCATTTTCTTTGCAAGCACAAATCACCCCCAACAGATCTCTGCGCATGCAGAGTGGTTTGTTGAACCCCATGCAGTGATTACCTCCAGGAACTCTCCTGATGAGCATGCCTTCGGGGCGGGGGGGGGGACTCTGCAGGGGAGCCGGCCTCCTCTCTGCATGTCTAGTTGGGCCGCTCGCCTCTGCTGACGCCGTGTTATGGGGTCCAGCTTGAGGGGTGGCCTGTGTCCAAGGATTCCTGGTTCTCAGTGGCCCCTCCCTGCCCTGTGCAGCTTGGTGGTCCCCAGGAACTGCCTGGTGCGGCGAAGCACGTGGCCCTGAGACGCCGTGCCGCAGGACCTGGAGCCGACCGCTCCCCGGTCCCAAAGGGCAACCTGGTCCTGCTCTTCCCGTTCTGAGCCAGCACGTGAGATGGGGCCAGCGGTCCGTGGGAGCACGTGCCAAGCCCACCATCCCTCTCGCCCCAACATCACCCGGCAGCCAGAGCTGACTGGATGCTTCGCAAGAGCTCATTAAAAATAACGAAGAAAGGCACGTAGTAGTGACACTGACGAACATGCCATAAAAAGTTTACAATACAAACTTTAAAAACAATAACTTGAAGACCACGATATTGAGGAAAAATAAAATAGATTGTCTGTCCATCTTCCTCCAGCCTGTGTGAAAAGTTGGAGAGATGATTAATAATTTCATTTACATGTTCATATACAGTGATACTTCGGCTCATGAACACCTCAGTTCATGACCGAATTGGGTCGCAAACAGAAATTTCATAAAAATTTTGCAACAGGTCGTGAACTCTGCATTGGGTGACAATCGCGAGCGCACCCACCTTCCCTGCACGGGGGCCATCACAGTCTTGCTGGGGTGTGGGGAGATGACCACATTCTTGCTGGGGGCGGGGATGGCCACAATTGTGCCTGTGTTCCCTGCCCGAGTGCGCCCACGTCCACCTCCCCCCAGCGCACCTGCCTCCCCCCGCAGAGCGCCTGCGCCCACACCCGCCTCCCCTCGCCAGCCCTGCACGTTCTTTGTCACTTTGCTTCAAATTTTTGTGAGTTAAAAAAAAAAAGTTGCAGAACAGATTAACCTTATTTATACTGACCCTTATGGGGAAATGTGACTTGACTCATGACCAGTTTGGTTCATGACCCAAGTCCTGCAACGGATTAAGGTCATGAGCCAAGGTACAACTGTATGTACATGAAATGAGGTTTGTACTGGGAGTGAAGAACCCATTGGAAGGCCTGTTCCTAACTGGTGCGAAAAAAGGGAAGAATCCATCACCTCTCCCTTTCCCCTTTTGGTAAGTCGCAAAGTTGTGCCCAACCCATCGCGACCCCATGGACAACATTCCTCCAGGCCTTCCTGTCCTCCACCAGCGCCCGGAGTCCACCTAAGCTCATGCCAACTGCTTCAGTGACTCCATCCAGCCACCTCATCCTCTGCCGTCCCCTTCTTCTTTTGCCGTCAATCGTTCCCCGCATGAGGCTCTTCTTCAGGGAGTCCTTCCTTCTCATTTGGTGGCCAAAGTATTTGAGTTTCATCTTCAGTATCTGGCCTTCGAAAGAGCAGTCAGGGTTGATCTCCTCTAGGACTGACTGGTTTGATCGCCTTGCTGTCCAAGGGGCTCGCAGGAGTCTTTTCCAGCACCACAATTCAGAGGCCTCAATTCTTTGGTGCTCAGCCTTCCTTATGGTCCAGCTTTCACAGCCATACATTCCGACTGGGATGTATGCAAGGCCCTTGGACAGCAAGGCGATCAAACTGGTCAGTCCTAGAGGAGATCAACCCTGACTGCTCTTTCGAAGGCCAGATACTGAAGATGAAGCTCAAATACTTTGGCCACCAAATGAGAAGGAAGGACTCCCTGGAGAAGAGCCTCATGCTGGGAACAATTGATGGCAAAAGAAGAAGGGGACGGCAGAGGATGAGGTGGCTGGATGGAGTCACTGAAGCAGTTGGCATGAGCTTAGGTGGACTCCGGGGGATGGTGGAGGACAGGAAGGCCTGGAGGAATGTTGTCCATGGGGTTGTGATGGATCAGACACGATTTCACGACTAACAACAATAACGTACAATGTTGTGAACCTCTGTCCATAGTTCTTCAGGCACTCTGTCTATCTGATCTAATTCCTTAAATCTATTTGTCACTTCTACTGTATATTCACTAGGAATATGATTTAGGTCATATCTGAGTGGCCCACTGCTTTTCCCTACTTTCTTCAATTTAAGCCTAAATTTTGCAACCAGAAGCTCGTTATCTGAGCCAGAGTCAGCTCCTGGTCTTGTTTTTACTGACTGGATAGAGCTTCCCCATCTTTGACTGCAGAGCACATACTCAATCTGATTTCTGTGCTGACCATCTGGTGAGGTCCATGTGAAGAGCTGTCTCTTGGGATGTTGGAAAATAGTGTTTGCTATGACCAGCATATTCTCTTGACAAAATTCTGCCAGCTTTTGTCCTGCTTCATTTTGTACTCCAAGGCCAAACTTGCCTGTTTTCCAGTTATCTTTTGGCTTCCAACTTTGACATTCCAATCCCCCATGATGATAAGGACATCATTTTTTGGTGTTATTTCTAGAAGGTGTTGTAGGTCTTCACAGAACTGGGCAACTTCAGTCTCCTCAGCATCACTGGTTGGGGCATAGACTTGGACTACTGTGAGGTTGAACCGTTTGCCTTGGATTCGAACTGAAATCATTCTGTCATTTTGGAGATTGTATCCCAGTACTGCTTTTCCTACTCTTTTATTGACTATGAAGGCTACTCCATTTCTTCAGAGGGATTCTTGCCCGCAGTAGTATACCTGATGGTCATCTGAATTAAATTCACTCATTCCTGTCCATTTTAGTTCACTGATTCCTATGATGTCGATGTTCAGTCTTGTTTAACCACATCCAGCTTGCCTTGATTCATAGATCTTACATTCCAGGTTCCTATGGAGTATAGATCTTTACAGCATCGGACTTTCCTTTCAGCGCCAGATACATCCGCAACTGAGTGTCCTTTCGGCTTTGACCCAGTCACTTTATTCTTTCCGGCGCTACTAGTACTAGCCCTCTGCTCTTCCCCAGTAGCATATTGGACACCTTCCGACCTGAGGGGCTCATCTTCTGGCGTCATATCTTTTTGTTTTTTGGTCCTGTCCATGGGGTTTTCATGGCAAGGGTACTGGAGTGGGTTGCCATTTCCTTCTCCAGTGGATCAATTTTTTTTCCAAAGGATCAACTTTCCCCTTTAATTCCTGTAATTCAGACTGTGACTGATGGACAGTGTCTTGTCTGTTTCAGCTACCGGGAACAGGAGGTTGGGATGGGCTGGGATGGGCTGGGGTGCCTGGTCGACCTGTCAACTGACTGTTGTGGGCCGGGTGGAGCAAAAGGGGCACAGGCGGGCCCCACAGGATCAGACCAAGGTTCAGCATTCTGTCCACACAGCGGACAGACGAAGCTTCCTCAACCAGAGGGCGGCGGGGGGGTGGGGGGGGGGTGGTACACACTTTTTCTCTTCTGCACATGCACATGTGTGTTTTTGGTCATGCACAAATTGTTTCTTATATCCTGGGGTACCTGCCACAGAAGTCAAGTAGCTGTCCTTAAACAAAAATAAAGTGGAGGCCACAAAATGCAAGCCAGGGAGTGAGGCAGAGGGGGTAGAAGGAAGCTGCGCAGAAGACAAAGAATCCTCAACTAAGGGAGCACGGCTGATAAACGAATGGCCTACCACAGAAGCCTAAAGGGACAGGTGGGTCCGTCAACCATAGCATCGTGGCAGGGCTTATGCTGACATTCCTCCTAAGGGCCAACTGGGGATGGAGTTACAGGAGCGAGCAAAGAACGGGCTTCCTGGGATTCAAAGCAGGTCAGCTTCTTGGCCACCGTGGTGGCTGAAGAGTGCGTCCATCCCGAGAGCGATTTGCTCTGGGCTCCACTGCTCCATTGCCGTTCTGATGTGCCAGAAGCTTTAGCCAGTGCGCTCCTGCCTCCCTTACTCTTCTGGAACCCAGCTGACCCCCTCCTAGGGCTCAGAGCCTCAAGCTCAAGTTTGTCCTTAGTTCAGAACGTTGACAAATCTTGGCATGTGCAAGAAAAAACGAACTGCTTCCAGTTTTGCTAGCAACAATTCTCCGTGCATGTCCTGCAGCCGAGTCCTCACACTGTGTGTCTTCGTCAGTAAGGTGGAGGGGCAAGGAAGAGTGCCACCATGGATGCAGCAGGAGGTGGTCAGAGGGATTAGACCGGGGGTCCCCAGCTTTTTCAGCAGGGGGCCAGTTGAAAGGTGCCGGTTCTGGCCGTGGGCCGGAAAGGTGGTGCCCGTGGTGCGCGTGGGCCGGTGAGGGGATGGGGGTGGCGCGTGCAGGTGCATGCGCTGAGGCAGGGGTGGGGCATGTGGAAAGGGGAGGTGAGGCCTGGGTTGGTGAGCCGCGGGCTGTCGCGTGAGCATGGTGAGGGGAGGCGAGGCGGGGCGGGCGCGCACTGCGAGGCGGGCGCACGAGGCAGCGGCTTGCTTGCTTGGAGATCATTTTCTCAACGCAAGCAACCATTGCCTCCCTGTGTGCGGGGCAAGGTGGGCAGCGGTGGGTGCGGGAGCGGGCATGCGCAGTGGGTTCAAATGGGCAGTGCGGGCCAGATCCAGCCCCTGGGCCGTAGTTTGAGGACCCATGGATTAGACAAAAGAGGAACCTCCGTAGGAAATGGGTGTTGAGGCGAATGGACAAAAGGGTCTACCGGGAGAAGGAGGCCCTTTGCAGAAGGATTCTTCACAAGGCTAAGGCTGATTACGAGCTGAGACTTGCCAAGAATATCAAGAGCAACAAAAAGGGCTTCTTTCAGCATGTAAATAGGAAGAGGAAGGGGAGACAAGTGGTGGGACCACTAAATAAGGAGGAAGGAGATCCAGTGACTGATATGAGGGAACAGGCACAGATGCTAAATGACTATTTTGCCTCTGTGTTCTCCCCAGAGCAGGATGGGGGAGATCCGCATAGGAGATTAGATGAGGCCGGGGACTTAGGGGCACAGATTAGAATCACCCCCCTTGAAGTCGAGGGGCTCCTCAGGGCATTGGACATTACAAAGGCACCAGGCCCTGATGGGTTACACCCGAGAGTACTTAGAGAGTTGGCAGGGGTTCTCTCACGCCCGCTGGCCTCCATTTTTGAGGCCTCCTGGAGAACGGGTGAAGTTCCAGAGGACGGGGGGTTGGCATCAGTGGTCCCAATTTTCAAAATGGGTAGTAGAAGGGACATGGGGAATTACAGACCTGCTAGCCTTAGGTCCATTGTAGGAAAAACAATGGAAAGGCTCATAATAGAGAGAGATCTAGTGATGCTAGATAGGGAAGGGAGGCTGGCAGCCACACAACACGGCTTCCGCAAAAACAGGTCCTGCCAGACAAACCTTGTGGAATTCTATGACAAGGTTTCACGATGGCTAGATGGAAGGGATGCAGTGGATGTGGTATACCTGGATTTCAGCAAGGCCTTTGACAAAGTGCCCCATGATATCCTGGTGGAGAAACTGAGGAGTTTTGGGATACACCAAAGCACTGTCCGGTGGATTAGGGCATGGTTGACTGACCGAAAGCAGAAGGTAACCATTAGCGGGGAATCATCGGGATGGTGGCCAGTGACAAGCAGGGTCCCCCAAGGCTCTGTAATGGGGGCCAATCCTGTTTAATCTTTTCATCAATGACATGGAAGAAGGGGTGAACAGTCTGCTGATCAAATTCACAGATGATACTAAAACTGGGGCAGTGGCCACAGCTGAGGAGCAGGTACTCCAGATCCAAAAGGATCTGGACAGACTATGGAAGTGGGCAGGAGACAACAGGATGGCGTTCAGTGTGGATAAGTGTAAGGTCTTGCACTTGGGGCATAGGAATGGGTGTCATGAGTACAGGTTAGGGGACAAGTGGCTGGAGAGCAGCACTTGTGAAAGGGACCTCGGGGTGCTGGTTGACTGCAGGCTCAACATGAGTCAGCCGTGTGATGCGGTGGCCAAGAGGGCAACGCCACCCTTGGTTGCATAGCCAGAAGTGTGGCTTCTAGATCGAGAGAGGTATTACTGCTGGAGTATTGTGTTCAGTTTTGGGCCCCTCATTACAGAAAGGATATAGCCAGGTTGGAGTCAGTGCAGCGTAGGGCCTCAAGGTGGCTGGTTTGCAGGGGATGCCGTATGAGGCGAGACTGAGGGAACTGGGTCTCTTCAGCCTGGAGAAGAGGAGACAGAGTGGATCTGTTGGCAACATACAGGTATGTGAGGGGATGTCACACGGAGGTGGGTAGAGACCTATTCTCCCCTGCAGAGGAAGGCAGGACGCGCTCCAATGGAGCAAAGCTCAGGGAGCCAAGGTTCCATTTGGATGCCAGGAAGCACTTCCTGACAGTCGGGACCCCGAGGGGAGGGGAGGGGCTTCCATGGGAGATGGTTGAGGCCCCATCGGTGCGGGTGTTCAAGGATAGGCTGGACATGCACATGGTAGGCCTGTCATGAGTGGAGCCGGCTGGAGCCGAGGCTCAGACTAGTTGGCCCGGGAGACCCCTTCTGACTCACTCTGTTCCTGTGTTTCTAAGCTGAGTGTCGCTGCCCACTGTCCTCCTGAGCCCTTTTGGGAGCACAGCCATTCCTTGGACCTTAGGACTAGAGAGCCCTGCTCACACAGGAAGCGGTCTGGAGAGCAAAGCAACTCCTAGGATTACAGAATGGGACATGCCCTGGGCAGAAGATTTGGCAGGTTGCTAGCCAGGAGAAAGATTCTGAATCCTACAGACTCTTGTCCTCAAATGCTCCCAGTCGCTGATGTTGGACCTGCAGTCTGTGGGCAAGATCCGGCCCCCATGGTCCCAACCTGATCCCTTGGTTTTTCACAAGCCATGTGGCATCCTGACCCTTCTCCCTTTCCCCTTCTCGCTGATGAATCCTCATTTGCTGGCTTTTCTCTGTGCTCCCCCCACCTCCATTTTAAGAGATGAACCTTCTCTGAAGGTTTCCTTCCTGGCAATAAGAGCTGTAAATTAAAATGTAGTGGGGTTGGGGTTGAGCTCTGTCACTTTTGCCCTTGTCTCCACTTGCTCCCGGAAGGCAACCCCATCGCTGAAGCGTCGCTGAAATGGGATCTGGCCCTCGGGCTGAAAATGGCTCCGCACCTTCGGTCGAGACCTGCAGTCAGGCGAATCCAGACGCCGCTTCTGCCACTCGCATGGGCTGCCCTCCTCAGGCAGGGCCAGGCACACCGATGGGCACCTGGGTCTTTCCATAGGCGTGTTCATCAGGTTAATCAGCAAACCACAAAACCCCTTTTCCAGCAGAACCATTTGTGGTTTGACTTGCCCTCCTTCTGTGCCACGCTTCCTTCAAGAACATGAAAAGCAGGGAAGGATGGAGGACACGCTTCCCCTTTGGTCCGGAAGCAGAGATACCGGCAAGCAGACGGCGAAGCCGCTCTGGCAGGCTGTTGTGGAGCCAAAGGGTCGGAAGCTTCCCGGCAGGCTGGACTCTGCAACACCCACGGGCAAGGGCACGCGGGGCGCTCAGCAACACCTGCCCGGTCAGAGCAGAGGCCTGCCTTGCCCAGGCTTCCCCCTCTCACGGTGGCCGGGGCCCCTAGCAGGTGGAGCGGCAGAAGCCTTCCCCAGCATGGAGGCTGCGCAGGTGACGGGCAAAGCTTGACGCTTCCGGAGAAGGGGGCCTGGAGGGCACCGCTGGGGCGGCAGCCGGAGGCGTCAGGGGCACTGCTGGGCTGAGGTGTGGCGGGCGGTTCGCCAGCCCACCCGCAGCAGCGTGGCCTGTTCCATGCAGGGTTGCGCTCCCACAGAAAGGGATGGGCCACTGGTCGCCCTCCCAGCATTTTGGCCTACAACTCCCGTGCGCTGTGCTGACTGACGGGGGCTGATGGGAGTTGCAGGCTGCTACATTGGAATGCCCCCGGGAAGGGACGGTCAGGTGCACCGCCTGGGGATAGTTGTCCCTTTGTGTCTGTCAGTGGGGGCCTGGGCCGTTGTCGTCACTCGGCAGGCCTTTCCCCGCCCTTTGCCGTGCAGGTTCAGGCCAGGCTGGCCCTGTGGCTCAGGCAAAGGACCTGTGAAACTGTGGTATGGCCGGTGCTGCCGTGGACCCCTTGCAAGAGGGGAAGGCACGCAGCTGCCTTCCCGAACTGGGTGTCTTCCAGAGAGGTGGACTGCAACTCCCATCAGCCCCAGCTGGCACGGCCAGGGGTCAGAAACGATGGGCATTTAGTTCCAAATATCCAAAAGCCACCTGGATGGAAAGCACACCTTATGGGATTCTGGGGAGTGTTTCTTCCATGGTGGCCGCGGCGTGTGAACAGAAGGACCCCCGAAGGACCCACTTAGACCTCCGTGTGGCTCCGCACTGCAGTGGAAGCTCCGCAGAGATGTGCTCGTTACCCCCCTTCCTAGTGAGAATCCTTGATAAGGAGCTCCGTGAAAAGGACCCCTTCTTTATCCACGAGACCCAGAACACCATGAAAAGTGAGGCTGCAAAGTGGCGCCCCACCTGCCTTTTCAACCATTATAAGCAAAGGCAAGCAGGGAGGAGAATCCTTGCAAAGGGACAGAGTTTTAGTTCTCCACAAATGAAGGTTTTTTCTTCTTCTTTCCAATTGGCGACTGAGATATCAAAGAGGAGACAGTGGAACAAATTGATAGAGTAAACTGTAATTAATCACCAGGGCGGGCTGTATTATTCAGGAATTCAGCAAGATTTTAAGAATTAAACAGCTGCACTGCTTAAGAAAAAAGGGTAGAAAATTAATCTATCATTAAAATCAGTTCTTGTACTGGAGTGTAGCCAAAGTGTACTTTATCTGTTTGCAAAAGGCCTGAGGGTGATCGTGGGAATTACAAACCAGTAAGCCTAAATTTAGAACCAGGTAAATTAGCTGCAAAAATAATTAAAGATGACATGATGTGATAGGGGCAAAGCAGCAGTACTTCTGTAGTGGAAAAGCTCTTTGCCTTTCCAACCTAATACGATACGGTGAGGGAGCCAGCAACAGCTGTGGATAAAAGACTGCAGGCAGATAAAATTTATTAGACATTTCAAAAGTCTTTGATAAAGTTCCTCACAAGAGGCTGTTAAGAAAGCGCAGCAGTCAAGGGGTGAGACGTGAAGATCTGTTATGGATTAGAAAGTGGCTAAGAGATGGGCGAAAACAAGCAGGAATAAATGGGCGGCAAAAGGAGGGGTTAACTAGGCCCTCTGCGTCTTTGATTGCCAGTTCTAAGGTATGGCCTTTGCACAAAAGCAAGTTATTACCATCATATCATCTTTGCAAAGAGGCACCCTCTGCTCAGAAAGTGCTTGTCCAAGTGCTTTTCTGGAAAGTTGGTAGGAAGGTACAGCCATGTTTTATTGGCCAAACACCTGCTGGCATGCAAGGTGAGGCGACTGAACTGTGCAAGCAGCTCGAATGCTCGCTTTCAGGCTCTCGGCTTGCCCATGGTGGGCAGCATCACTTCCCTGGTAAGCACCACACTAGAGTTCCAGGATAGCTTTCCAGTATCATTTTAATTACAAACGTGCTGAGCCATGGGGAAGCAGGCAAAAATTGGGTTTCTCAGGGCCGCCTTCCATGTTTGTTAAGGGCAACTGGGGTGCTGCATCAATGCAATAAAACATTAAATAAAGCAGAATGGCTTCCACCCATAACAGCATATTATTAGCATGGTTATTACACTATACCCCACCCTGCTTCATCTTGCAGGACAACTAAGACGGCTTACAAGATTCTCCTCCTTTCCATTTTATCCTCACAACACCCCTGAAAGATAGGCTAAGCCATGGGTCCTCAAACTACGGCCCGGGGGCCATGCCCATCTGGACCTGCTGCGCCCACTGCCGCCCATCTTGCCCCACACATGGGGTGGCGCGGTGTGCTCACTTGCAGAAAATGATCTCCAAGCGAGCAGGCTGCTGCCTCGTGTGCCTGCCTCGCCCCACGCGCCCACCAGCGCCTTGCCCCACACCCTGCCCTGCCCCCGTCAATGCGCGCACCTGCACGTGCCGCCCCCACCCCTGCCCCCTCGCCGGCCCGTGCGCACCACTGGCACCATCTCTCCGGCCCATACTCAGCACCGGCACCTTTCAACTGGCTCCCTGGTGAAAAAGTTTGAGGACTCCTGGGCTAAGCCGAAAGTCACCCTGCAAGCTTTATAGCTGATTGGGGACTAGAACCTGGATCTCCCGAGTCCCCGCCCAGCACACCTCTGGCTCGCTGGACTCCCCTCCCACCCTGGTCCTTTTGCAGCCACCTGCACAGACACAGCCCCTCCTGCTCTGCCTGGACACATTCCGGCTGTCAGTACTGCCTCCTCTGAGTCGCCACCAGCGGAGGACCGTAAGCCCTGCAGGAGCAGGTCGAGCCCAGCGATCGTGCCGAGCGAGGTGGATTCATGGCTGCCCGAGCCTGAGCGGGGCTGCCGGGAGTGAGTGCTGCTGTGCTCACCAGGCTGGGGCGAGGAGGGTGGGCTGGGTGGCTCACACAGGGCCTGCTGAGCACACGCCCACACGCCAGTGGGCAGGGACCCGCCTGAGTTGCCCCAAGGCCCATCCCACAGAGTGGCTGTGCCCAGCATCCCATCCACGTGCCCACTGGCTGTACGACATGCAGAGGACAGCTACCTCTCGGTGGCCTCCGGGGGCACCCGCTTGCACAGATGTCCTGGGGTGTGAGCGGGCTTCACATGCTTGGCCTCCAGTCCCATTGCAGGAGGAACGTCCATGCTCCCTCGGCAGGTGCGAGGAGGGAAAGAGCCGGGGCAGCGCTGGCCCTCGGTTTGGTGGCCCGTGTGCAAATCGTGCTCAGGGAGTCCGGCTTCTCGGTGCTCTTGCCGCAGCCGCCCTCGCTCCTTTCGCTGTCTTTCTCCTCGTGGCCCCACCTGCTTGCTTGGCAGGCATCCGGGGCAGTGGCCCACCTTGCTCTGTGTCCCCAGCACAGGCTCCAGAGCGAGGTGCAGGCAAACAAGCCGGGTGCAACAAGAGGGCCGAGCAGCAATGCCGGGAGCCGTCCAACTCGCTGGAAGGGCGCGTGTATATGGCGCCTACGGTGCCCGGGAGGGAGGCTGGTGTGTTTTCTTGGTGCTTCACAGCGTGCGCTCGCCAGGTTCCTGGCTGGATCCAGAGCAACCACCAGTGCTGCGTGGTTGCCAGTTTCCCTTGGACCCCATGCCTCGTCATGCCGCCACAACCAGCAACACATACAAAGCGATTCAGGTTGGGATGTTTGTCTCCCAGTGACCCCAAAGCCGCCAGGAGCACTGCTTTCCTACTGCTGATGGGGACAAGAAAGCAGACCTCCCACCCTCTGCGCCTGGGCAGAGAAGACGTGAAGCAGCCCCCGCGTATTCCGCAGCAGGGAGGAATGCAAACGTATACGGGCATATGCATCCCACCAGCCTTGCCTCCCGCCTTCGAGCCTTCCCAGCACCCATGACCTGGGCCAAACTGCTCCCAGAACAAAGCATCCACTCCACGGTTCCTGGGGCCAGCCAGATGGAGCCCCATGCAGCGGCCTGGCATGCAGCTCCAATGACAGACACGAGACGCTGCGGTGGCACTCACAGCCCATCACACAAGGACAGGGTTCAGTCAGTAGGATGGACATGTTCCTGGGTGGCAGTAGGGCCAAGCACCTGTGGCCAGTTTCAGTTGGCTCCCAGGCATCAAAGTGCCTGGAGCTGCAGCTTCTAGAGCAGGGGTCCTCAGATTTTTTAAACGGGGGCCAGTTCATTGTCCCTCAGACTGTTGTGGGGCCGGACTACAGTTTGAAAAAAAATGAATGAATTCCTATGCACACTGCACATTAAAAATTAATTTAAATGAAATTAAAAATTAATTTAAATGAAATTAAAAATTAATTTAAATGAAATTAAAAATTAATTAAAATTAAAAAATAAAATTATTTTTTAAAAAATTAAAAAATGTTTGCTCTGCTCCCTTGGGTAGTAGCAGAAGCCCAAGATGAGGTGGGGAAGAGCCATCTCTGGGTAAGCTGCGGCTGCCTCGCCGAGCCTGGGGGAAGCTGCCGGATGGGGGCAGCGGTTCACCCACAGAAGGGCATGGCTCCCATGCCCCTGGGGACGTGCCTCACATACTTAAAAATGGATTTTAAAAGTTATAAGGTACGTTTTCTTATCTTCAATCCTTTTTGAGTGTCGTCGTCTCTCTCTCTCTCTTCTGCCCTCTTCTCTTCTGTTTCCTGCTCCATATTCCCACTCTGTATATGGATGTAATGGGGGGCGGCGGGGAGAGATTCAGCACATGCGCAGTTGAGCTTCTACAATTAGGCATGTGCGCCAGCTCTCTGTCAGAGAACGCCTGTGCCGGCTCAGAGCTTTTGGACTTGCTTGGAGATTGTTTTCTCTGAGATAGTCCAAAATCTCTGAGGCGGGCCAAATTCGGCCTGCAGGCTGTAGTTTGAGGACCCATGTTCTAGAGCATTAAGGGTTGCAAGATGAGAGCCAGAGTGAACAAGCTCTGCCCCCCCCCCCCGGGCAGAGGAGCAGCTTCCTCCTCCCACCTTGCCAAACAGGTAGACCGTGGACTTCAGCATCTAGATGGGGTGCTTTGGAGAGCAACAGGAGGCCGAGGTGCTGCCAGGATACATCCACTGGTAGGTCGCAACTGCCCCACCTCGTCCTATCTCCTGGACTACCTGGGGAATTCCTTTTCTAAGGTCACTTTACCATCTCAAAGAAGCAGGTGGCATGATTCTTTCTTTGCTGGCTACAAGGGCGTGGTGGAGCAGGATCTGAGTGCAAACTTTCAGCTCTGAGGTTGGAGCAATTTTCTGACCTTACAGCTGGGAAACTGAACTATCCTGCAGCCATTTAGCTGCTGTCCAGGGGTCCTATGATCATTTTGTAATTTGTTTAAGCAAACAAAACAAGACAAAACAAAACAAAGCACCAAGTGACGGCTCTAAGTCTTTCATTTTAATATTAATATCAAAATAAGATCTTTTTATTAACATAACCATTTATGCATTGTTACATTAATATACACTATTTTTCTCCAGTTAGCTTACAGAATCCTCCTTAAAATGACTCTGTGAGGTTAGGCTGAGTGTATATACGTTACTTTAATACAGAATTACATAAAATAAGCTTCACTTAATATCAGGACCACAATTGTACTTAATATTGATATGGAAATAAAACAATATTAACACAAAACTTTACCAAAATGAGAATATGAATAGCATAATTTATTTAAATAACATAGCACCATTACAATATGACAATATCCTATTGGTATTAACACAAAAGCACAGTATTTGCAAAAGATAACATCGTGCTGACATTATCTACTAAGAAAGCAAAAGCAAGAGGGTCCCAACGTTCGCAATCTCTGTCTGGAGCCCGTCGAGTTAACAGGCAGCCGCGATCCATTAAGCAGCGAGGCCACTTGCACCCCTTTTATTACCGGGCATCAACACAGCAAGCCAAATAACCGGGCTCCCTCAATAACAAACGGCGAACGGTGATAATGGGCCAAGAGAAGACTCGGATCGATGAAGGCGGCACGGAGCTCCTCCAGCTTGCGCGGCAGCCCATGCGCGAATGGCGGCGCAGCCAATGAAACGGACAGATCCCGGTGAGGCCCTCCAATAGGATTTCAGCACTGGTCCGCTCCCGAGGCAGCGCACAGCGTTACGGGCGGAGCCCAGTGAGGGGGCCGCCCGGCCAATCAGCGCTCCAGATTTGCAGGACGCATCTCCAATAGGCACCGCAGTTCTCCTACGCCTCCGCCAATCAGCACCTTTGTTTGGGGTTAATGAGCTGGAGGAGGGACGGAGCCACCTCTATAGACTGTAAGCCAATGGAGGTGCACGCCGGATTCTCGACCCGCTCCCTAGCACGACCACCCCTCCCTTCTCGGCCGCTCTGCCTTCTTCTGATTGGCTGAGCGCCACTGCCTGCCATTTGCGTCACTGCCATGCCCCGCCCCTCCCCTTTCCGCTTACTTATTGGCCGCAGCAGCTGCCGTTACGCTGGTTCCCCGACATTCTGAAATCCTATTGGCTGTCGTACCCGCTCAAGATTTACCGACTCCTTCTCTCCCCTCCCCGTCACCTTCTATCATGGCAGTCCAAGTGCCTCCGATACGCCTCTCTGCATTTCTCCCGCCCTTTTGTTCATTCAGTCTACCATAGGTTGACAACGCTGCCAGTCAGGCCCATCCTCCCTTCCGGCCCGCCTCTATAAAGCGGCGATTGGGCAAGGGGGACGTCTGTTCAGGCGAGAGACCAATGGGTGCCCCGGGGAGTATGTGAGTAGAAGGAGGTGAAGGGGCGCGCGGCTGCAGGCCCGGTATCGGTGGCAGGGCTCGAAAAAACGGGCGGCGGCGACGGCAGAGGCTGTGGAGATTGGTGGTGCTGAGGCAGGAGCGACAGCGGGGGCAGCAGAAGCAGAAACAGCGAGGGCGAGCAGGCGGGAGCGGAACCGGAAATAGAAGCCCAGCGGAGGAAGGGGAGGGGCGGGGGCAGCCGGGGAAGAAGAAGAAGAGGCGGCGGTGGCGGCAACGGCGCGCGCGCCTGCCTGGATCCCGTTCGCGAGGAGGCGGCGGCGGAGGAGGATGTGGCGCGCGGAAGGGAAATGGCCGCCGAAAACAAGCCGGAAGGTGAGCCGAAGACACGGGGGTGCCCGGGAAGCCGCGGCAGGGGACGCGCGAGCTGCGGAGGGGTGGGCTGAGGGGCACGCGGGAGCGCGCAGGCGCGCGCCCCCTGGACTTGCCAGCCTGCCCGGCCCGCGCCCTCCGACGTTCCTCTGCCGCCGGTGGGGGTTCTCTGGGCCTGAAAGTTTAGAGGACCCGGCCGCGAGGGAGGGGCGGAGGGCTCCTCCTGGGGGCGGGGCGGGGCCGGCCTGGCCGGGGGCGCTTCCGTCCCCCTCGCGGGCACATGGCGGGCGGGGGAGGATGCGAGTGGGCGGGAAGCCCCTCCCCCCGCCGCCGCCGCCGCCCCCCCCTCGCTCGTCCAGCCAGCCGAGGGAGGCCGAGCGCGGGAGACGCTCTTCCCGGGCCCGCCGCGGTGGGGGCGAGAGGGGCGTGTGCGCGCGTGTGAGGATTCCTGCGCGCACATGCACGCGTCGAGCCTTTCGGGAAAGTGAAGGCCCCGAGTCAAACTTCGGGGAGGCGAGCCTTCAGGCAGCTTTCCCCAGCCCCGGGCTCCCAGACGGTTTGCCTTGCAGCCCCCACCAGCCCCAACCAGCATGGCTGTTGGTTGCGGAATCGGGGACCGTAGTCTCCGGTGTCGTCGTGGACCGCTGCTCCCATGCGCCCCAGCCAGCGTGGCTGCTGGCTATAGATGCTGGGGCGGTTGATCCAAATGCCTTGCAGGACGCTAGCGGGGGAAGGCAGCCGGGCAGGCAATCAGCGGGGCTGCCCGGCTGCAACGTTGTGCGAGGGGCCTGAGTCCCATGTGCCGGGGGTGGGGTAGCCGTGTGGCAGCTGTGTCTGATCCCTGTGCCGTTGGCAAACTTGATCACCAAAGACATGAATATCTTTCCAAGGACAGGCAAAAGGCAGTTGTTTCCATCCACATCCGGGATCGTTCGCTCTGGTATGCCAAGTAACGAAGCAGCTTAGCCACCTGTTCTCCTTGGCACAGGGATGGCCTGTGAAAGTCACTACGGAGTACTGAGGAAAGCATGATTCTCCCAATTTGGGCCAGGAAACGGTTATTGGCCTTTCCCTAGCATTAAAAGGAGCTACATAATATAGGCTTTGTATCTTTTTGTGCAGAGGAATTATTGGCCACAGCTGAAGTTGCTATGGGCTAATACAGGCAAGAATGGGGATTTAAGTGTCAGCTCAGGAGATCTATGTCTGATGCAGACAAGGGCATGGAGACCTTTGGCTGTGAAGAGGTGGTGGGACAGGCCTCTGTACTGAAGGCAGTCTAGGTGAGCCTCAGCGTGTGTTGCTTTTACATGGTGTTAAAGTGAAGGAGTACTGTGTCCTGATTCTTCCAGTGCTTGGAAAATGAGGCATGCTTGTGTCAGATGTATCTCAGAAAGTAATAAGATGGGGACTGGGAGAAGGTAGATGCAGCAACCTTTCTGGAGGAGAATCTGGTTTGCTGTATTTTTTGGCAATAGAGCAACAAGGCCTGGAAACATAAAGCAAAAAACATTGCTGCTTTTTTGCTAGCATGGGTACAGTGAGGCGCTATGTCACGCGTAGAATTGCTCGTTTCTTGGTCCTAGAGGTGGGCTCTGCTCTTGCAGACAATGAGTATGGGGATACACAGAGGGAGGCTGTCTCGTGGTAGCAAAAGTGTGCTGTCCTGTGCATCCAAGGGCACATCCAGCACCTTGTAAAAGATAGGGCAAAGATTTGGCATCTGAGAATAGGCAGGAGTGAAGGACTGTTTGCGTGGAAAGGGAACCTCTCATTTCTTGGCATTGAAGACTGTTGCTGTTCAGGAAAAAGGTATGGTGCTGCTGCTTGGAAGTGCAGTTGGAGGTTACAGCAGTGCTGCGCATGTGGGTGTATAGCACACACAGGTAGAGAGACAGCAGTATCTACAGAAGAATGTGCAAGTGGAATTTAAATGTGCTCATGGTTTGCTTTCAAGCCCCACTGTGTGCTTCTTGGCGCATCTTTGGATAAAGATAGTGTTTTGTGGAGATACCAGTGGGTGGGCCTCCTTCCCTGTATGGAGAAGGGAATATATTTGGCATTTATCCCCACTGGATGCTTGGGCTCATAATTGGTCTATATATATCCACTTTCTCATCACACTTCTGCATGTCCTTTTGTTTTGTCCTCTGCTTACATTTTGTGGATAGACTGTCGGCCTAGTGGGGCAGGGAATGGCTGCTGCTTCTGTTTCATGATGCAAAACAATGAAGAGGCGACAGATATTTTATTGGGTTGCTTGGCGGTGTTTCCACTCCATCCATGCTTGTTGGCACCTCTTTGCACTGCTGTGTGTACTCCAGTCACTGGTGCAGTGTGGACCAACTGCTGTTAAGCCATAGCAGTCTTAATCTACCTGCCTCACCTGTCAGTGAATGGTTGGTGACATCCATTTGTGTTGTTATTGGGGAGGGATGGACAGCTATATTTACAGAGTAAATATAGTAACAGTTGGGGAATATGCACCCAACTGTACAAGGGTTTCATAGGGAGAAGTGATAACTGTTTTCAGTCATAGCTGAGATCATAATGGGGCTTGCTGTTGTCTACTATGGAGAGGCATTAGCTCAGTAGTAAAGCATGTGCTTTGCATGCAGAAATTCCTACACTGAGTTGCTTTCATCTTCAGTTAAGGGATGTCAAGTATCAGGAAAATATTTCTCTCTGCTGCACTGCCAGTCAGAGTAGTCAGTTCTGTGTAAGATGGACTCATGGACTGTCATTTGATAGAGATGTCTAATGTGGGAATAAATATTAATCATTGCAACCTGCTATGTGATGGTAGCAGATTTCTGTTTTCCATACAATTCAGGAATAGGCTGTCCAAAAGAGAACATTTATTCATTTATTTATTCAAGTCAATTTTATTTATTCAGCTTACATGCCTCCCCACTAGCCATGGACTCTCCAGATTAGGAGATTCAGTTTTTCAAGTTTCTCTGTCTTGAGTTGTTAAGGCAGGTTATTTCAGAAGAGTCACTTACTGAGGTAGGAGGAGGTGGGAGATCATCCACTTGTTCAAAAGCTTTTTTCTATAGTACGGTACACTACTTTGCCCTTCTGCTGCAGTATCTTCCATCTTCTTTTAAGTTGAATGTGTGCTTATTAATTGTACAGATCAGGGGATCTATTTTAATGAATGAAATATGAGTATATATACTTGCATCTCTGAACCTTCATCAGATGGATCACTCCACCCTTGTACATGTTGCGTATGGTTTTGTGGATCCGTTTTCTTACTTCAGTTCATCTAGCCTTCCCTAACATGGTGCTCTTCAGACGTTCTGGAGTACAATTCCTAGCATTCCTGACCACTGACTATGCTTAAAGGGGAGCTAATGGGAGTTGAAGTACAAAATACCTGGAGGGCACTTGGTTTGGGAAGACTGTCTTGTCTATGCATGATGATATATCTTTGTAGTGTTTTTAAGCTGCTTTAGGCTTTAATTGATTTAATGCCAAAAAATATATTGAATGCCCTGTAGCTAGAACTTTTTCCTCTGTGTGTGGGGGGGGGGGGGGGGAGGGAGAGAATGAGAGAGAGATGGTTTAAACTGAAACTTTTCTCTCAGAAATAAAATGTGGATGGCTGTAGTCTAATATTTGAAATAGACCATGTTTTAAGGTGAGGATGGAATTAACATGGTCTGTATGTAGAATGTGAAAAGATGAGCATCTTCAGTATTGACCATCTTAAGGGTATGCATTTTATTTTAATTTTTTTTCAATTCTGTACAGAGAACTTATTCAATACTGAAGAAAGTATTGAATATTATAAAGCAAAGTGAGTATGTATTTAAAATTTTGTACTGCGAGAATGAAATCATGTCATTCTTGAAATAATGGTGATTGGATAGTTAATATATGATAAATTACGCCATTTTATGCAAGAGCAAAGGATACTTTTTAGAGCAGTGTGTTTTATAGAAAATCAAATCTTGTTGGGTGTTTGATTTCCACATGATGTGAAATAGTTTTGAGGAGAGTTCAGATTTTCTTGGAATTGATGCATAAGACAATTGAATAATTAATATATCAAGAATAGAAAAGATAAAGCTGGAACTTACTGGTGAAAGTTGCTAGAAGAGAATTCAGTTTTGTAAATTAGAAGATAAAGTTTTTATTGCATAGCCACAAGGGGGTAGTGATGTACTATTGAAGATAACTTGTAGATGAATTATTGACTGATCCATTAAAAACATTTTAAATAAACATGTCCAGACAGTAAGTTTGAAACTTCCCTTAATCAGATCTTTAGAAGATTTCGTAAGTAGACATTTAAAAGGGTTAAACTTTTGGTCTTGGTTCAGGTAGTGCAGTGGTTGACAGTCCACACAGGCAGACAAAGGCTTCAGTTGAAAATGAAGTTTTTATTTTGCATTTTTCAATTTCAAACTTCAGAAATACAAAGATCAAGTGAAAAATACACTATTAAAAGTAAGGGTTAAATACTAAGCCCTCAAATAGTAACTTCCCTACCAAACGTAAGTGTTTTCTTTCCTTGTTTTTCATTCATTTGTGGAACTTGGTCAGAAACATTATACCACATGGCATGCGCCACATTGGTGAAGAACTAGCCAGACAGAAACAACTTAATTTCTAGATGTTGTCATTGGGGTTTTAGGCACTAGTATCAAAGCAAGATTGAAAAGAGATTGAAGGCAAAAGAAGGGGACGGCAGAGGTTGAGGTGGCTAGATGGGGTCACTGGGGTGGTGGGTGTGGGTTTGGGTGGACTCCTGGGGATGGTGGAGGACAGGAGAGCCGGGAGGAATGTTGTTCATGGGGTTGTGAAGGGTTGAGCATGACTTGGCAACTAAACCTTTTTGTTTCAACGATATTTTAGTAACTTTTAATATTAGTTTATATGCAGCCAGGATGGATCTGGATTTTATCTGTATTATGTTTTATTTATGTAAGCTGTCCCGAGGCTATGCGATGGGACGGCATACAGATGCTCTAAATAAATAATAAACAACAATCAAAGCAAGTGTGAGCCCTGCACAAAATACTGCTTTGCTAGACACCTGGGTGAATGGGGACTTGGGGCAGGAGGTCTTGTGCTTTTCTTTCCATTCGCGCATGCATTGGGAATGGGGGAGTAAAAAGACATGAGGCATCTTTCATCTGAGGAAATACTAAAGCAAGGGGGATATGGTGTTTATGTGTTTTTACCTTGATTGGAAGGGTTAGGAATAGTGCTTAGTAATAACCAATATACAAATGCAGCATTTTTAAGAAGAGATACTTTAAAGAATGCTATTTAAAACTTTGGTGTTTTAAAAATCCTCATCTGCAATTGTATGTATTAAGCTTAAATGTGTTGTAGTACATAGGACTCTGATAGTTTTTTCTGAAAATCACTTACCTGAGTTCTTGAATGCATTACTGCTTTATGACTGTGGTCTTTGATGTATAAAAGTTTCAGGACTTGTAAATCATAACAGTAACACTGATATGAATTGGGGAAATGGCTAACATGGGAGAGTAAATAGAGGGCGGTGTGCTGGCGTTTCCTTTTCAGCTTTTAAATGGATGTGCAGTAGCATTTCCTCCACCTTAAAGGTCATATTGATGCACTGCTTTGGTATAGAAGTTCCATAAGGTGAATGGATTTCATGTGGGCTAATAGTTATAAACCATAAAATTGCTTGAATTATGTTTTAAACTTCATTCTTGCAAAATGTTCAGTGAGAATAGTTCTTTTGGGGCTTCAACAGCTGTTAATATGTTCAGATGATTAACCTGCAAGGTCACTTGTTCATGAAATTTAGTTCTACAGAAAACACACTGTCCGCCTTAGCTTGCATCCAGTTTAAAAAGTGTTCATACAGCCTTGCCTTGCTATATGATGGTAAATATTACATATTGGTCAGTGGAAATGTGCTTATGTGTTGCTCTTCCCCAGATTCCCTTTTGAGGACATCTTGGTGGTAGTTGTAAAATGTGTGTAGGAGGTTGGTAGTAAAATTTTTAAATAAAAGGAAAAGGTATGGGAATAAGATAAATAAAAGGAAAAGGATGTTACATTCCTGAGAATTCTCTGGGCTTGCCATATACCAAGCTGCTTATTTTTTTTCTGCAAGAATGTGTTATCTTGCTAGTTTGTGATATCATTCTATGTTCAAGTGAAACCAAGCTTCTTACATAATTTTAAAATGGGTTACAGTGTCCTTAGAGAAGCTCAGATTGTTCCAGACAACTCAACAATCATTTTTTCCTCACACTTAGTAAATATTTATTGTAATTTTACTGAGCTGACCTTGTGTGTTCTGACTGTTCTCTCTTTTCCTGGAGAAAAATGGCAAAATAACCATTGCCTAATCACATTATACTTAACCTCTGTCAAAAGTGTAAAGGGAGCCATTTCTCTCCTTTAATGATTGTACAAAGATAAGTATTTCACTAGTGGTTTATAATTGGAGATGCTGTTCCAGTTAACTTATAAAACTTAATGTTTAATAATCTCTGGACTTAACTGTGTGTGAAATCAAGTGGGCTGACCATCTACAGGACTGAAATTCTGACAATATATTGTGAACCATTGCTTGCATGGCAAAGACATCATGGAAGAGCGATATGACTTAGCAAAGGCCCCCCTTCAGTGTTAGAGGACAGTTCTGTCTATTGGACCTATGTGCTTTTCCACAGTAGGTGTGACTATTGAGGTGCAATGTGTTTAGACTTGCAGAAGTTACTGGCAGTCAGCAGTTACAATCCCCCCCTCCAGTTTTGCTTCCTATTCCATCATGTCTACATACTGGAACGTGTTCAAGGAGTTAAGTACCCATTAACTGGAGTCTTCAGATCATGATCTGGCTTTGAAGAAACTAGAAAAATATATGTGTACAGTATGTTTATCTTTATATATTTATGTAATCTGTGCTTGTTGTATTGAGACATCCAGTAGAGCCTACTTACCCCTCTTGGCTTGGGTCTCAAGCTGACCATACCTCCTGCTGATGTTAGAAATTGCTGTGCTAGCAAAAGAAAGCAGAGGCAGCATTAGTGTGGGTTTACGTGTGCCACATTATCATGCTTTTAGTATGATTCTGTGGTAGGAGCTCAGAAAGGTGAGATGCATCCTAGAAGTCAGCTCAATTTTGCCTCAACAGCAAGGATAGTAACTGGTAGTTGGAAGACATTTTTCTTGAAAAATGGCTTTAGGAATATTCTTGCTGCACAGGGGTCCTGCCAACACAACCTCTAATAATCGCATGGGTTTCTGATGTATTGGACTGCATCTCACAGAATTCCTAGTCGGCATGGGGCAGACTATCCTAACAGGACTGTGAGCATCTCAGTGCTGTTTCTGCTCAGGTCAATACATGGCGTGGCCTGATTTAATACAGAGGTTATTCTGGGTGGTATTGTCCTACTTGTGTCCCAGAGTGTTATCAAAAAAGAATCAAGAAGAGGTTGTTGGCTTCATCAGAGTAGGTAATTTATATTTAAAACAACTTTCAAGTTGTTGGCCGCCTTTTTGGAGCCAAAACCCACACTTGGGGTTTGAAGTATTTGCAGTTTGGGTTCTCAAGGCATAGAAAAAGGATGTGTTGTGTGTGTTTGGCACAGTGAAAAGATAATTGTGAGTAGAAAGTTGTGCTAGAGGGAGTGTTAAGATCAGTGATTCCCCTGGGTACAGTGGAAAGATCCAGAAGGGTGGTGATTGGTTGCTTTAAATTTCACACTAGAGCAGTAGACCTAATACAAAGAAAGAGGCATGGGGGCACATTAAACTATAAAATTATAGTTGCTAGTTGTGCTTAAAATACAGCTTAACTTGACTGGCTACTGGTGAAGTATGTTGCTCAAAGTAGACATGTTGTGATCTGTTTTTTAAAAAATAGAAAGTTACATGCATACATATATATTAAATTCTCTCTGCTTGCTGTATTTCCTCCCCCCCCCCCCATCACCTTTATAGTGTGAACAGGTGTCTGAAGCTCTTGTTCATGTTGGAATTTGGGCCTTGAAGGGAATTTCTTGTCTGGTTTGATTCTTGAGCTTGTAAAATGTAGCACATGGCTGCCGTTGTTGAGGAGCAGCCGAATTCTAGTTTTATTGACCAACTGTAGGCTGAGGGCAGCAAATCATCACCAGATAGTTCTCTGCTGTGGATTTTAATGTTAGTCTATACAGCTTACCTTACTCCCCATAGGATTTTCTTGGAAGCCTTAGCTACCCTGGAGGTTTTCATAGATGAGTGGAGTGGGAATGTAGCAAAACCTTGCTAGCATGCAAACCTTTGGGAATTTGTGTAAGAGAGGACTGTTGAAGAAAGAGGTTGATCTTAAAAATGTTGTGCTCTCTAGTAAAATAGCAAATCTTCAACCCCTTCAGAAATACCATTTATGTCTTACTTATTTTTCACAGATTGCATCTTTTAGAAGTGGCATAGATGGAGCATTAGGTGTATTTTGAAGTGCTACAGAGTTAAAGATCCTGGATAAGTTACGGTGGAGACTTGGATTGGTTTTCTTTTCCTCGCTTTTTTGTTATTCCATTATTTCAGTTCTTGTTTTAATCATAGAAACAGAAAAAAGCAAATCAGAAGGGGTCTCCTAGACCATCTAGTCTGATCCCTGGATCCAGATGGCTCCGCTCATGTAATCCCCAACATGTGGTTGTCCAGTCTTCCCTTGAACACCCTCACTGATGGGGCCTCCACCACCTCATTCCCATTCCATATCCTAGGGGTCCAACCATCAGGAAATACTTCCTGATGTCCAATCTGAAGCCTGGTTCCTTGAGCTTTGCCCCATTGGAATGGATCCTTTCCTCCAGCACAGAGGTGAACAGGTGATGCCCCTCTTCCACATGACACCCCCTCACAAGTTGCTCAAAGATCCCCTCGGAATCTCCTCTTCTCCAGACTGAAAAGACCCAGTTCCCTCAATCTCTCCTCATACATCATCCCTCCCAACCCAACTCCATTTTTGTGACTCTGCGCTGAACCGACTCTAGTCTAGCTATGTGTGTCTATAAGGTGGAGCCTAGAACTGGATGCAGCACCTCAGTCGTGGGTGCACCAGAGTAGTGTAGAGCAGTATCAGCACTTTCCTTGATCTGGAAGCCACGCTTCTGACCATACATCCAAGGGTGGCATTTGCCTTCTGAATCACACTGCTAGCTGATGTTCAGCTTGCTGTCAGCAAGTTAATCTGGAAAAGTTAGGGTGTTGTGCAGTTTAGATCATTCTCTCTTGATTCCACCTGGCCTTAGCAAGGATATGCAAGTTAAACTTGTGTCTAAGTTATTTCAGGGAACATCTTCTTTGCACCAGTTTCCTAGGTTAGTACAGGGAAGTCTTGTCACTTGCGGGAGTAGCATGGGAACAGGCTGCCTTTCTGGTGGTTCCTGACGAGCATAGTGATTTCTATTCCCTGGTATGTTAGACCCCAATGCTGGTATGTTTTTGGCATTTCTTGAACATACTTTTTTTATTTTGGCCTTCCCCCAGCCAAGAGCTATCTTTGAAACAGAATCTAATATTACGTATGCCAACTGTATTGTCTTATGATAGTTTGTAAACTCCTTTTGCGATATGTAGATGAGAAGCACTTTAGAAATATTGCTAATAACGTTTGATTCCAGATCCTCTCTGTTGGTGAACATACTCGTAAATGTTGTGTTCTAGAAGTCCTGTCAGGGATGGCTGGGAATGGAAGTAATGTAACCAAGATGGTAATGCCTGAAATTCAGAGTTGGCAGGAAGCAGGCAGCACCCTGTTCTATCCATGTCAGAGGTCAGTATTCCAAGTCCTTTATGTGTCATATTGTACAGCTATTTGGGGTACTGTTTACAGATTACAATTCCTCATCTTAAAAATGGTAACCTTTGCATAGAGCCACCGATATGGGGCAAGGGTAATATACAGGTAAGATATAAAAGAAGTTTATAAAAATGTACAAAGAGTAGAGAAAGAAGAAATATTCTATTCTTTTCTCATAATCTTAGAATTTGAAGTCATCCAGTGAGACAATTTGGCAGTTGATTCAGAATGGCTTTAAGAATGTACTTTTTCATGCAAAGGGAAGAATTGTGAAATTCACTGCTCCGTCCTGTGGTGATGGTCGCGAACTGAGATTACGCTCCAGATTTGTTTAAAACTCTAATAGTGAAGTCCTCATTAGTGAATATTTGAAGTGAAATTCTGAATACCTTTTTTTCTGAGAAGTTTTCTGATGCACTAAATCAGCTTTAGGCTTCAGGCTTAAATTGAAGAAAGTAGGGAAATGCACTAGGCCACTCAAGTATGACCTAAATCATATCCCCGATGAATATGCAGTAGAGGTGACAACTAGATTTAAGGAGTTAGATCTGATAGACAGAGTGCCTGAAGAACTATGGATGGAGGTTCACAACATTGTATAAGAGGCAGCAACTAAAACCATCCCAAAGAAAAATAAATGCAAGAAAGCAAAATGGCTGTCTGAGGAAGCTTTACAAATAGCTGAGGAAAGAAGGGAAGTGAAAGGCAAGGGAGAAAGAGAAACATACACCCAATTGAATGCAGAATTCCAGAGAATAGCTAGAAGAGAAAAGAATGCCTTCTTCAATGAACAGTGCAAAGAAATAGAAGAAAACAATAGAATAGGGAGGACCAGTG
>NW_025335301.1:1110385-1125411 GCF_004798865.1 Varanus komodoensis
TAGGGAGGACCAGAGATCTCTTCAAGAATATTGGAGATATGAAGGGAACGTTTCATGCAAAGATGGGCATGATAAAGGACCAAAATGGCAGGGACCTAACAGAGGCAGAAGAGATTAAGAAGAGGTGGCAAGATTACACAGAGGAACTATACAAGAAAGAGCTTAACATCCCTGATAAACACGATGGGGTGGTCACTGACCTCGAGCCAGACATCCTGGAATGTGAAGTCAAGTGGGCCTAAGGAAGTCTGAGCAACAACAAAGCTAGTGGAGGTGACAGTATTCCAGCTGAGCTATTCAAAGTCTTAAAAGACAATGCAGTTAAAGTGCTACACTCAATATGCCAGCAAATTTGGAAAACTCAGCAGTGGCCACAGGATTGGAAAAGGTCAGTTTACATTCTGATCCCAAAGAAGGGCAATGCCAAAGAATGTTCAAACTACCGCACCATTGCACTCATTTCACATGCTAGCAAGTTATGCTCAGAATCCTACAAGCTAGGCTTCAGCAGTATGTGGACCGAGAACTACTAGAAGTATAGGCAGGGTTTTGAAGAGGGAGAAGAATGAGAGATCAAATTGCCAACATACCCTGGATCATGGAGAAAGCTAGGAAGTTCCAGAAAACATCAACTTCTGCTTCATTGACTATGCTAAAGCTTTTGATTGTGTGGATCACAACAAATTGTGGCAAGCTCTTAAAGAGATGGGAGTACCAGACCATCTTATTTGTCTCTTGAGAAACCTATATGTGGGTCAAGAAGCAACAGTGAGAACTGGACATGGAACCACTGATTGGTTCAAAATAGAGAAAGGAATTCAGCAAGGCTGTATACTGTCGCCCTGCCTATTTAACTTACATGCAGAGCACATCATGAGAAAGGCGGGACTAGATGAATCACCAGTTGGAATTAAGATTGCTGGGAGAAATATCAACAACCTCAGATATGCACTCTAATGGCAGAAAGCGAAGAGGAACTAAAGAGTCTCTTGATGCGGGTGAAGGAGGAGAGCACAAAAGTTGGCTTGAAACTCAACATTAAGAAAACTTAAGATCTTGGCATCCGGTCCTCTCACTTCCTGGCAGATAGATGGGGAAGAAATGGAGATAGTGACAGATTTTATTTTCCTGGGCTCCAAGATCACCACAGAAGAGGACTGCAGTCAAGAAATTAAAAAACACTTGCTCCTGGGGAGGAAAGCTATGGCAAATCTAGACAGCTTACTAAAAAGCAGAGACATCACCCTGCCAACAAAAGTGCGTATAGTCAAGGCTATGGTTTTCCTAGTGGCAATGGATGGCTGTGAAAGCTGGACCATAAGGAAGGCTGAGCACCAAAGAATTGAGGCCCTTGAATTGTGATGCTGGAAAAGACTCCTGCGAGCCCCTTGGACAGCAAGGCGATCAAACCAGTCAGTCCTAGAGGAGATCAACCCTGACTGCTCTTTCGAAGGCCAGATACTGAAGATGAAACTCAAATACTTTGGCCACCAAATGAGAAGGAAGGCCTCCCTGGAGAAGAGCCTAATGCTGGGAAGAATAGATGGCAAAAGAAGAAGGGGACGGCAGAGGATGAGGTGGCTAGATGGAGTCACTGAAGCAGTTGGTATGAGCTTGAGTGAACTCTGGGGGATGGTGGAGGACAGGAAGGCCTGGAGGAATGCTGTCTGTGGGGTTGCAATGGGTCGGACACGACTTCGCGACTAACAACAACAAATCAGCTATGGATGAACAGTAGACCAGTATCCTGGAGCAGATCTTTGACTGACTTGCAATAGATTGGTAAGGACTTATAACTTCCAATTGTTTTACAAGAGTACACATTAAAATGAGTCCCTCAACCCTTTCCTCAATGATTTTGAAGAGAGAGAAGCTTGGGGGAACTAAGAATTGATTTTTCTGTTTGAGCTAGGCTCTGGTATGGTACTCAGAGATGCTTAAAGGCACCATATTCATTCGAAGTGAGGAAATTACAGGCCAGTTAGCTTAACATCTGTTCTGGGTAAATTGCTTGAAAGCAATGTAGGGACAAACCCTACCAGAAAAAAAAAATCAGTATGACTTCTGTAAGAGGAAGTCTTACCTCACTAATTGGAGTTTCTTGAAAGTGTCAATAAGCATGTAGACAGGGGTGATCCAGTAGACCAAAGGCTCCTGAGCAAACTAAGCACTCATGGAATAATGGGAGGGGGGTCCTCTTATAGATTACAGCTATGGCAGCTATGCCATGGAGTACCACAGGGCTCCATTTTGTCCCCTTTGCTGTTTAACATCTATATGAAATCGCTGGGAGAGGTATCAGTACACTGATGATACCCAGCTCTACCTCTCATTTTCCACTAATCCAGGTGAGGCAGTGGCTGTGCTGAACCGGTGTCTGGCCGGGGTAATGGGCTGGATGAGGGCCAATAAACTGAAGCTCAATCCAGACAAGACGGAGGTCCTGTTGGTTGGCGGATCGGGCTTCGGAGAGGGTGGATTTGACCTGGCCCTGAATGGGGTAGCACTCCCTCTTAGGGACAAGGTCTGCAGCTTAGGAGTACTCCTCGACCCGGAGCTTTCATTGGAAGCTCAGGTGACAGCGGTGGCGAGGAGCGCTTTCCTTCAGCTTCAGCTGATTAATCAGCTGTGCCCCTACCTGGAGTACGACTGCCTGGCGACGGTGACACACGCGCTGGTGACTTCCCGCCTTGACTTCTGTAACGCGCTTTACGTGGGGCTTCCCTTGAAGACGGTCCGGATACTTCAATTGGTTCAAAATAGAGCTGCCAGGTTGCTGATGGGGACGGGGCGTTATGTTCACATGACTCCAGTCCTCCGACAGCTTCACTGGCTTCCCATTGAAGTCCGGGCCCAATTCAAGGTGTTGGTTATGACCTATAAAGCCCTAAACGGCTTGGGACCTGGTTACCTGAAGGAGCGCTTACATCCATATATGCCTGACCGCCCCTTGAGATCTGCGGGAGAGGCCCTTCTCCGGGAACCCTCTGTGAAAGAAATTAGGAGGGTAGGTACTTGGAGGAGGGCTTTCTCTGCGGTGGCGCCCAATCTATGGAATGTGCTCCCCAGAGAGGTCCGCCTGGCGCCGTCATTATTTGTGTTTCGGCGCCAGGTGAAGCTTTTTATTTAAACGTCACTTTAATTGTTAACAATATTTACTTATTTATCTGGCCAGGGTGACTTCTTTTCTTTTATAACTTTTCTAACTTCTTTTATATCGTTTATATTTTTTATTTATTTTATATTATTAATTTTAATTTTATATTGTTATTTTTGTGTTGTATTTTATTTTGTTATGTTGTAAGCCACCCCGAGGCTTCGGCAAGGGGCAGCATAGAAATGTTCTAATAATAATAATAATAACAACAACAACAACAATTACTAAGTGGTTAAAGAACAGAAGACAGGGTGGGAATAAATGACAACTTCCCTTAATTGAGAGATGTCACCAGTGGATTATCACAGGGTTTTGTATTAGGACTTGTGTTTTTCAGCCTATTCATTAATGATCTGGAATTAGGAGTAAGTAGTGAAGTGGCCACATTTGCTGATGACACCCAACTATTTGAGGTGGTTAAAGCCAAAAGGGATGATGAGGCGCTCCGAAGGAATGGCTCCAAGCTGGGAGAAGGCGATCCGAATGGGAAATGCGGTTCAGAGTAAGCGAGTGTAAAGTAATGCATGTTGGTGGAAAAACTCCCAACTTCAAGTATAGGTTGATAGTCACTGTTAGACCAGATCCTGAGAATGATCTTGGGGTAGTGGTGGACATTTCGAAAGTGTCAGCCCAGTGCGCAGCTGCTGTGAAAAAGGCCAACCAGGCACAATGAGAAACAGAATAGCAAATAGAACTGCCAACATTTTCCTTACCTTACACAAATCTTTGGTGGGACCAGACTTGGAATATTGTGTTCAGTTCTGGTTGCCTTACCTGAAAAGGGGCATTATTGAGTTGGAAAGGGTCCAGAGAAGGGCAAGAAAAATGACTGGGGGCTGGAGCAGCTGCAACAACTGTTCTGCTTGGAAGAAAGGTGAAAAAGGGGAGCCATGCTAGAGGTGCTTAAAATAGTGTGGAAAGTAGAGAGGGAGACATTTTTCCCTACCCGGCTGCTTGTTGGGAGGTTTAGGACAAATAAAAGGAAGTACTTCTTCACACAGTGTATAGTTAAACTATGGAACTGGCTGCTACAGGAAGTGGTGATGGCGGCCAATATGGATGGCTTTTAAAAGGGATTGGACTGATTAATGGGGACGGAGGTGATCCATGGTCACTAGATTTGCTGGCTGTGTGCTCCCTGCGGCATCACCAGTTGCTGATGAGGTTGGGCAGGAGGAGGTCTTGCACCCATCCTGCTTGAGGTTTCCTGTGTGCAGCTGATTTGCCCTCCGTGTATTGAGCGCTGGACTGGATGGACCTACTGACCTCATACACTGGACTGAAGCTTTCAGTTTTTGCTGCTTGTTAAATGGCTGGAAGTCTCAAACCCCCACCAATATACTTTTCATCATCCAGAGATCTGCCAGGAGATCTCAAACTACTTTTGTTTACATCTCTTTTAGTAAAACGAAGTACTTCCTACAAGCATGAAGTCTGCTCTGCCCTAAATTGGTTGGGATCTGATTTACCATGATTGTTTGACTTATGTTTACTAAGCAGATTAAAAAGCATAGTGCTATAATTTTATGTGCTGTATAAACTTCTATAAGATTTTCCAATATCTAGAAATGCTTGAACTGAGATATATTTGAACTGAGATTTTGCAAGAACAAACAACTTCAAAGCACATTTAATGTGATATAACTCTTTAAACAAATTCAAGGCTTTTACCTGGAAATACTTGCAATGTTCTAGGACAGTTTATTAGCATGTACTCCCCTGATACTGTTCAGAGTTAAAGATGTGGGAGTAAAAGCGTTTAAAATTGTTAATTATAGCACACCCAGTGAACTGTGCATTAAATACACAGGCGTTTCTTAGATAAAGTCAACTGAAAATTACAACATGCAAAATCAGTCAAATCATATGATTTTCTATTGTGACAAATTTTAGTAAGTTTTACATGTTTAGAAATGGAAAGTTATCTGAGGAAAATGCTCTGGCCTAATTAATCACTGGTTGTTTTCCATCATGGCTGAATAGGAGCCTCCAGGATCTTAGAATCATATAATAGAGTTGGAAGGGGCCAGAAGGTCTTGGGGTTCAACCCGCTCCTCAGTGCAGTGCTCCCAGTTTAATCCATCCATCTCAAATGGCTGTCCATTTGTGTTTTGAATGCAGAGGAGGAACCTGGCAGTGGATACCATTTCCTGCACTTCTTAAGTGTGGTTGTTATGTTTTGCTTGTAAGCAGTGAAGTGGCCAAGGTTGCTGATGATGCCAGACTATTTAAGGTAGTTAAAACCAAGAGGGATTGTGAGGAGCTCCAAAGAGAGAAGATAATCATAATGGGAATTGCAATTCAGTGTAAGGAAGTGTAAAGTAATGCATATTGAGGCAAAAAAATCCCAACTGCAAGTATAAACTGATGGGATATCAAGCATTTCAGTGCTAGTTTGATTTACACAGTGTTGTAACCCATTAAACTCTAGTAAAAGCACTGCCATGGTCTGAGTCTGCTCTAGAGGAAAGGAGGGAGGGAGATACCTGCTTATGACAGCTGTATGCTTTTCATTACAATGGATATATAGAAATTTGCATGAGTATATTACACAAATGTGAACAATTAGAGTTAGGGTTTTACAAGTGGCCTGCAGGCTCTACATTGGGAACCTCTTCATGGGTGTCACTGGAGGTGTGTGCAGGAACTATGTTGGGGACACCTGCTAGAAGAAATGGGGCTCTGATGGAACTTTGCTACACTTCTTAAATTATTGTACTGGCACTTTGATGTTTCCTGAAATTGTTTTAGGATTCAGGGTGGAATGAATTCATATGAAAGGCTTCCATGCCCTACCAGCCTCACTGCAGGTTCAGCACAAGCATACTGAGAGAGTAGACTACATCAGTTGGAGGGTACATCATTCGTGGAAGCCCTTTTCCCTTTGCCTTTTCAGTTGTCCAGTTTTTCTCAGCATCTTGTGAATTCTGCTATCCCCAGTTTAGTGACTGCTTTTGAAAGGATACTGCTGTGCCTGGGTGATGAATTAAAGGGATATCTGTTTTTCCTTGACTGGTGGGGAAATGGGGCCTTCTCTTGAGCAAGAAAAACAATTGCCAATTGGGGAAATGAGGTTTTTTGTTCTGGCATTTGGCCATTCAGTTTTCTTTTTGCTGCAGTTTTATTTTCAGCGCTCCTTCCAAAGCTTTTTACATGATACGTGTAGTTTGTTTTTTCTTTGCTGCCCCCAAACTGAAATGATTGTACCTTAGCTATTGCTGCTGTTTAAAACATAGGTATTCAGTTTGGTGGCTTCTGCCTCTCAGCTGTATTTTAAAGTAAACATCCTGGTATTTCTCCTAACATACGGGAGTTTTTCTAATTATTACATTAATTCTGGGTATTTCAGTGCATGTGGTTGCTCTTCATTTTTTGTTTGTTTTCAGATTCCTATCTCTTACTTCCTTAGTGTTTCTGTTATTACTAAGTGCTCAATCAGTAAAAGGTAAGAAAATAATTTTGAAGGCCTTGATAAATGAGTGCCTAGGAGCAAACCTAAATGATACAAATCACTCCAGGACTTAGCTGAAAACTGCACTGGTATGTATTACTGCTTTGTTCATTTTCTAACACATGTCGAGCTTACAGTCTGTCACCCAGGTGGCTATTTTTAGCACTACTACTGCATTCAGATTATCGCTGTCCCCTCTTCTCCTTCCACTGAATCTCCTTGTTAGAATATTCTTAGATACATTTGATCTTGCTCAGTGATTTGAGCCAGGCTTCTAACTTACAGGGTTAATTTCATATGTTTGGTTTTCACCTCCCTTCCTGGTCACCCACATGGTGTGTCATGTGTAGAGTGAATAGAAACTTAGAGGTAACTGCTTGAACTCCTCTCCAGTGTTTGGTGCAATATGACCTAGATGCTGCTGTGCTGCACCACCATGGGCTGCACACAAACATTCACCCCCACCTGCCTTAACTGCTCTCAGCTGAGGAATAAAAGTTTTGTGAACAGGGAAGTAGTTAGTACCTATGCAAAGTCTGTTGTTAGTTGTATGACCATAATAGCATCAGGGAGTTCGACAATCATGTTATTATGTAGTGAGAACTGCATGGAAATAATGAGCTTGTTTATGATCCAGAACTGTATGTTAGGAAAATAAATGACAATATGTCTTGTTCAGTATATTGTCAAAGCTTCAGAGAAATCTCTTGAAATGGATCATCGTGCTGCAGCATGTTTCCAGTGTCATCTTTATTTCCTCCCTCAAAAGCACTTTGCTTAACTCCAGAATTGCCTAGACAAATAATTTTTAGCCATTCTGCTGAAGATCTGTAACTCCATTACATTCTCTCCATTTTCCTTGTTCATAGTTTGGTACATGAATTTGGAGGGAGGTTTCCTGTTATTGCAATGGCTTTCTGCCCATTAACTGATCCCATGGAACAAATTGTTTAATTCTAAAACATAACTTTTACCAGTTTGTGACCTAATCTGACTGTGTGGGATAATAGGGAAGTAAAACAATAAGACTGACACAGCTGTTTTGGTTAACATTGGGGAAAATGTCTTAAACAGCAGCTGAACAGTCTGTGAATGCTTGCTTAACAGATACAGCAGAAGTAATTTTTGGATTGGTTTAACTAATTGCTTAAAATAGTCATATTCTGTATAGAATATAGGCCTTGTTCATAAGATGTGAAACTTGTGTCACCTGGTGATCTTTCCTTGCACAGAGAAAATAAGGATTCTTTCGTCTGAAGGAATGTTCAGGCATATGAACTCCCCCTGGCTGAAAGATGTTGTATATGGATACAGGATTATCACCTCTTGTATGTATTAGACTGTGGTTGAATTTGTTCAGTCCTTTTTCTGTGTACCTCATTTATTGATAGAGCTAAAATAGTTGCTAAAAAGTCTCACAATCAGAAAGGATGGATCAGTTTTGGGATTGATGGTCACCAGTTTTCATTAATGAATCGAATTTGTCTACCCTGAGAATATGCCTTAAAACCTCTATTGAATTTTTAGTTCACCCCAAATCAGTGTTCTCTGAGCTGGTTGCACACAGTTAACAGAATGCACAATACAAATAGTTAAAAAGAATAAAATTGTTGTGGGGGTCAGACTGCTCTCACTCCTTCCAAGCAGGTCAGGACAAAAGATATTCTAACTAAAATCTTGAGAAAAGAACATTCAGGAAGCCAGTAACAGTAACCATAAGGAAAGTTAGAATACTGGCCAGTAAGGAAATGAAGCTAAATGATAAATTCAAAGAATCATAGAATAGTAGAATTGGAAGGTTCCAAGAAAGCCATCAGGTCCAAAACACTGCTGTTGCAGGTAACCAATTTATACCATCTCACTCAGATGACTGTCCAGTTTCTTTTTGAATGTCTCTAGTGTGGGAAGAGCCCATGACCTCTCTAGGCAGCTGGTTTCGCTGTCGTATTGGTCTGACAGTGTAGAAACTTTTCCTGATATCTAGCCTGAATCTGGGTTGTTGCAACTTGAATTTGATTATTCCTTGTCCTAACTCTGGTATCAGCGAAAAGAGAACTTGACTTTCCTCTTGGTGACAGCCTTTGAGGTACTTATAGAAGGATACCATGTCCCCCCTCAATCTTCTCTTCCCAAGGCTGAACATGCCCAGTTCTCTCAGTCTTTCCTCACAGGGTAGTATTTCCAAACTCTAGATCATTTTTGTTGCCCTCCTCTGGACCCTTTCTAATTTTTTTTGCGTTTTTCTTAAATCTTGGCATCCAGACCCCTGCTCTTCTTCTGAATCAGAATTGAGGTCAACAACCTTTGAAGACTACCATCAGAGGAATGGGCCCAATCTATTCTAATGTGTAGTTTTGCCTTTGTAATGAAGTGGATGTGTCTGTTCTCATGAGTAAAGTCTATGAAGCTGTCAGTTTTAGTTTTGGAACAATTTGGGTTCATTCTGCTTCTGCATCTAGAAATACTCTTTCTGCTTTTCCATGGATCATTATTTGCAGTTTTAAATGTTGTACCCTGCTTTTGGAGGGTTTTCATAAAAGATAGTTTGAAAATCTTTTAACTAATGGAATAAATATATTGAAAAAGACTTTGTGGCTAAACTGAGAGGCTCATCTAATATTCCAAAAACCAGGAGCACCTACTGGGCTATAGTGAATCTTTATACATGTTGATTGTAAATGACCATTTGGCCTTGGTGAATATTGGAATCCTACTGTGAAATATGAAAACACCACTGAGGTGTAGTTCAATTAAAAGTGTGTTTTATTTAAATAAGCAGTGTGAAAAGTGTATGGCTCTGCTTGGCCTTGGATCAAATGCTGGATGTACTTCTGTCTTTTTAAAGGATTCTGATGTTCTAGTGATGGTTCGAGAAAGACCATTTCCTTGTTCTGATATAGCACCACTGTAGTGTAACTAGCTTCTATGTAGTCACATCTCCCCAGTGTGGGCCAAGTGATGTCAATATTATCATATTTTCAGCACTAGTTCAAACTTTCTTCTTTCACACACATTTCACATGCACGGGATTTTTATGCATGCATTTTTTTGTTTACGGTCCAAATGTTGTGTGATTAGTATGCTTTGGTATTTTAGTAGAAATTATTTTTAGCTATCTTTTATTTTGTCTTGTTTAATAATTCTGTGAGTCACTGCTTTTTAGGGGAAGAGGAGTGCAATGTGGTGACTTCCTGCAAATGACCAAATGGGATGTAGAATGACTTGGAGTCCTTATTTAGAGGCTGTCTGATTGTGGAGCTAGGATACTGAAAGCAGAACCCTTTCCTTGCCCCACAGTAGGAAATGCAGAAGGAACTGCAGGTCACAACCCGTTACTGTGTGACACCTGTTCACAGACCTGTATGTTGCTATAAGATCCACTCCGAGTCTCCTCTTCTCCCAGCTGAGAAGTCCCAGTTCCCTCAATCTCATGTCATCTCCTTCCAATCCAGAGACCATCCTTGCGACCCTGCGCTGAGCTGATTCTAGCCTAGCTATGTCTGCCTTATAATGTGGAGCCCAGAATTGGACTCCATATTGTGGGCATACCAGAGTCTTACAGTGGCACCAGCACCTCTCTTGATTTGGAAACCATGCTTCTGAGTATACATCCGAGGGTGGCGTTCGCCTTCTTAACTGCCGCGTCACCCTGCTGGCTCATGTTCAGCCTGCTGTCAACAAGTACTCTGAGATCCCTTTTGCAAGTGCTGCTCTCCACCCATTTGTCCCCTGTCTTGAACCAACGGCACCTACAAGTATTCCTGACTCCCAAGTACAAGACCTTGCACTTACTTGCATTGAATGGCATCCTGCTTTCTCCCGCCCACTTCCACAGTCTGTCCGAGATCCTTTTGGATCTGGAGTAGCTGCTCCCCAGTTGTGACCACCCCCCATTTTGGTTTTGTCTGTGAATCTGGTCAGCAGACAGATCACGCCCTCCTCCAGGTCATCGAGAAAGAGGTTGAATAGAACCTGTCCAGGAACTGAACCCTGGGGGACTCTGCTCATCACCAGCTGCCTTTCCAGTGATTCCCTATGATAGTCACCCTCTGCTTGTAGTCTGTCAGCCATGTTGGACAGTACATCAATCTATTCTGAAGCTCATCAATTTCTTTATTGGCTAGAGAAACGGGACTATGCATAGATTTAAATATGTTTATAGTTTAACATAAAAGGAAATGTGGGGGGCTGACCCAGTAGGTCTGATGTTTTTGATGATTGATGACTTTTTAGTTCCTTTTTTTTAAAGATCTATTAAGAATAAAACTTATTCAAAAAAAAAAAAAATCTCAACCAGGATATCATGTGGCATTTTGTCACCCTGCTGAAATCCAGGTAAACCTCATCTACCCCATCCCCTCTGTCTAGCCATCTCAGAACCTTGTCGCAGAATTCCACAAGGTTTGTCTAGCACAGGGGTTGGCAACCTGCGGCTCCGGAGCCGCACGTGGCTCTTGAATCCCTTTGATGCGGCTCCGTCACCCAACATACGCCTCCCAGCCGCCAATCTGCTAAGGAGGCTCCGAGTTACAAAATACCAATAGGTGGTGATGAGGCATCTGCTCAGGAACGCTGCACTAGCAGTTTAAGTAAATTGCGACATTGCAGGGAAAGAGTGGAACAAGCTTCCTGCAGGCTCTCATGTTACACAAAACGCTGCTGAAAAGATTCTCTTTGTCCAAATGTAATCTCCTCCCTCTGCATGATAAAAGCTGGGCTTGGGACCTGTCACAATTCACATCACTTGACTGTTTATCTGCTAATCAGTCACTAAACACACCTATATCTGTGACTTCCCCGGTAGGCCAACCATGGATAAATTGAAGAAAAGTTTCTGAAGAAAACCAAACGTTTAATGATATGTGGGGTAGATTTATTTGCTTTTACTGCTGATGAACTTGTGGGGTTTGCTGTTTAATGCATGCAGCCCTTTAGCACTGACTTTGACTCTTCAGGAAGCTGTTCTCCTATTCAAAATATATGAAAGGAGTCCTACTAGTTTATAATGTAAGATTAAAAATAACAGTTTTTAGTGACTGAACAAGAGCTGCAGCTAAATCATAATGAAGATATACATAGCATTAAGGTAAAAACGCCGGAGAAGAACTACTGTGCTCCAGTCTACGCCGTGAAGACCGCGCCGCTCCGCTCCGCCATTCCATCACCCACCTGGCTGCTCTGCCATGCCCCTGCACGCGTTCGAGGCGTGCTGGCCGAGGCGGGGCGTCGGGAGCCCGGCGGCTTGAAAGCGCCGGCGGCGGCCAGGGCCGGCAGCCTTGGGCCGGCGGCCAAAGGGTGGTCGCCGCCGTTTGGGGGGGCCGAGTGGGGGGCTGGGCTGGCCAGGGGGCTTTCACTTTCGTTGTGTTAGGCCCTCCTGCTGAGCGCTGAATTTTTTTAATGTTTTTATAATTTTATAATGTTTTATATTGTTTTATGGAGTCGTCCCTGGCCATGCTGCCGCTTGCATTTCCTGGGGAGCGCACCGGCGCTGCCATTGGGGTGGTGATGAGCAGAGGACGTAAACCTGTCCCTACTTCTGGTTTTGCTCCCAGCCAGAGGGTGCCAGGGAGTCTTGTCAGTCGCCCCTCGGGCCTGATGGTGCTGTTGCTTAATGCCAGGTTGGTCAATAACAAATCTGCCCTCATCCATGACTTGATTGTGGATGAGGGGGCTGACCTGGCCTGCATAATGGAGACCTGGGCGGGAGGGGGGGGGATGTCGCCCTCTCTCAAATGTGCCCACCCGGGTATCTGGTCCAGCACCGTTCACGGCCGGAGGGAAGGGGAGGGGGGTTGCTTTAGTTTACTGAGCCTCCATCTCCCTCACAGGACTTCCTGTCCCTTCGAGACCAGGGCTGGAGTGCCTCTACTTGGTGTTGGGCGACCGAGACAGATTGGGGATTCTGTTGGTGTACCGTGCACCCTTCTGCCCAACAGTCTCCCTGCCTGAGCTGACGGAAACTGTCTCGGACCTGGTGTTGAGGACCCCCAGGACGTTGGTCCTGGGGGACTTCAATCTCCATGCCGAGGCTAGTCTTACCGGGGCGGCTCAGGACTTCATGGCCTCCATGACGGCCATGGGGCTGTCTCAACATGTCACCGGCCCGACCCATGAACGTGGACACACTCTGGACCTGGTTTTCTCGACGGGGCAGGAAGAGGGTGGTCTGAGGGTGAGGAATTTATGCTTGACTCCCCTGTCATGGTCAGATCACTTCCTGGTGAGATTTGTGCTCGAGAGCGACCTCTCCTTCTGTAAGGGTGCGGACCCGATTGTGTGGGTCCGCCCCCGGAGCCGGATGAATCTGGAAGGATTCATGAATGCTCTGGGGGAGTTTCCAGCTGACAAGACGGGTGCTCCTGTCGAGGCTCTGGTCGAACTGTGGAATGGGGAGATGACCAGGGCTGTAGACATGATCGCTCGTAAGCGCCCTCTCCCACCGGGCAGAGACCGCTCTTCCCCTTGGTATACTCCTGAACTGAGGGCGATGAAGCAGGTTGGGAGACGGCTAGAGCGTAGGTGGAGGAAATCACGGGATGAATCTCAGCGAACACACTTAAGAGCCCACTATCGGGCCTATGCTGTGGCGGTGAGGGCGGCGAAAAAGATTTTTTCCCGCTTCCATTGCCTCCTCACAATGCCGTCCGGCAGAGCTCGTTCGAGTGGTGCAAGGCCTGGTCCGTCCAGGCCCGAAAGAAGATCTGATTCCACCCTCAAAGGCCCGCTGTGACAACTTTGCCAAGAATTTCAGGGAGAAAATCGCTCAGATTCGTCACGAGCTGGATTCCACTATTGAGTCAGAGGTCTTAAGGGAGACACCGATGCTACCGTCTGGTCCAGAATTATTGGATGAATTTCAGTTACTGCGGCCCGATGATGTGGACAAGGTGCTTGGACGAGTACGTCCCACCACTTGCCTTTTGGACCCTTGCCCGTCTTGGTTAATAAAGGATTCCAAGCACGGGATTGGAACCTGGATCTTGGAAGTGGTTAACGCTTCTCTGAGAGAGGGTCAGGTGCCTGCTCCTTTAAAGGAGGCGGTAGTCCGACCGGTCCTGAAGAAGGCATCACTGGATCCAGAGATGGCCACTAATTATAGACCAGTGGCCAACATCCCGTTTCTGGGCAAGGTGTTAGAGCGAGTGGTGGCGGGACAACTCCAAGCACTCTTGGATGAAACTGATTATCTGGACCCATTTCAGTCCGGCTTCAGACCCGGGTATGGTACTGAATCTGCCTTGGTCGCCCTGTACGATGACCTGTGCAGGGAGAAGGACAGGGGGAGTGCGTCCCTGTTGGTTCTCCTGGACCTCTCGGCGGCTTTCGATACCATCGACCATGGTATCCTTCTGGATAGGTTTGCGGGATTGGGGGTCGGAGGCACTGCTTTGCAGTGGTTCCGCTCCTATCTCAACAGCCGATTTCAGAAGGTGGTGCTGGGGGACTATGGCTCTGCGCCATGGCAGCTATGCCATGGAGTACCGCAGGGGTCCATTTTGTCCCCCTTGCTGTTCGACATCTACATGAAACCGCTGGGAGAGGTCATCAGGAGGTGTGGGCTGCGGAATCATCAGTACGCTGACGATACCCAGCTCTACCTCTCGTTTTCCACCAATCCAGGTGAGGCAGTGGCTGTACTGAACCGGTGCCTGGTCGAGGTAATGGGCTGGATGAGGGCCAATAAACTGAAGTTCAATCCAGACAAGACGGAGGTCCTGTTGGTAGGCGGTTCAGGCTTCGGAGAAGGTGAATTGAACCTTGTCCTGAACGGGGTTGCACTCCCTCCTAGGGATAAGGTCCGCAGCTTGGGAGTGCTCCTCGACCCGGAGCTTTCACTCGAAGCTCAGGTAACAGCAGCGGCGAGGAGCGCTTTCCTTCAGGTTCGGCTGATCCATCAGCTGCGCCCCTATCTGGAGTACGACTGCCTGGCAACAGTGACTCATGCACTGGTGACTTCCCGTCTTGACTTCTGTAATGCGCTCCACGTGGGGCTACCCTTGAAGATGGTCCGGATACTTCAATTGGTTCAAAATAGAGCTGCCAGGCTGCTGACGGGAACTGGACGTTATGTTCACATGACTCCAGTTCTCCAGCAGCTTCACTGGTTTCCCATTGAAGTCCGGGCCCAATTCAAGGTGTTGGTGATGACCTATAAAGCCCTAAACGGCTTGGGTCCTGGTTACCTGAAGGAGCGCTTACGTCCATATATGCCCAGCTGCCCCCTGAGATCAGCGGGAGAGGCCCTCCTCCGGGAGCCCTCAGTGAAGGAAATTAGGAGGGTGGTTACTCGGAGGAAGGCTTTCTCAGTGGTGGCGCCTGAGTTATGGAATGCGCTCCCCAGAGAGGTCCGCCTGGCGCCGTCGTTATTTGTTTTTCGGCGCCAGGCGAAGACCTTTTTATTTAAGCAGCATTTTAAAT
>NW_025335301.1:1125511-1132488 GCF_004798865.1 Varanus komodoensis
TGAGAGAGGTCCGCCTGGCGCCGTCGTTATTTGTTTTTCGGCGCCAGGCGAAGACCTTTTTATTTAAGCAGCATTTTAAATGTTAATATTATTGAATTTTATTTGGCCAGGGCGGCTTATTTTATTGTACTGTATATATTTTAATTGTTATTGTTTTAATTTATTGTGTGTTTTATTTTATGTTGTGAGCTGCCCCGAGGCTTCGGCAAGCGGCGGCATAGAAACATTTAAATAAATAAATAAATAAATAAAAAACCGGTATATGCAGTGTTATCTCTATTTTAGATGTCAAAGGGTTTTGCGGCTCCCTGTGTTTTCTTTTGTGTGGGAAATGGGTTGAAATGGCTTTTTGAGTGTTAAAGGTTGCCGACCCCTGGTCTAGCAGGACCTACTTTTGTGGAAGCCATGTTGCATGGTAGTGAATCCCCATCCCTATCTAGGGCTTCCCTTATGAGCTTTTGCTTCATCTTCCCCAGAATGCATGTCCCTCCCCTGGGATAGTGCTGGTTTCCCAGTGTCCCCTTCCTCTTGCTGTCTGGATAGAGGCTGTTTCCACTTGACCTAGAGCAGTGGTTTTCAACCGCTGGTCCATGGACTGGCATCAGTTCACCAACATTTCCTCAACTGTAAAAAGGTTGAAAACCACTGACCTAGCGGACCTCCTGGGCATTGTCCAGGAACTGTTCCCCCTCCTTCATGGTGGGAGGTGATGGCATCCTCTGGACCCTTCACCTTCTCCTTAAGGAGGGACACCGTCTTACCCTGAGTGCAAGTGTATCCTGGCTCCTCGTGGGTGAGGTATACAAACATGGCACGGTTGCCACAGGTAACTGCAACACCTTCTTCTCCTGCCATGGCCATCTCCTGGTCTGCCATAGGCCATCTCATTGTGAGCCTAATAGCAATTCCACCCCCTGGGTTTTCTTGCCTACACTACCCTTGCTTGAGGCTGGATATCCTGCTCCCTCAGGGAAGACAGAGTCCCCCGGCAACCTGGGTAGCAGCTAAGGAATGCAAATAACAAATGTCACCCTTGTAGCCCCCCCTCCCCCTTCGCTTCCCCAGGAGTCGCACCTGGGCTGTGTCAGTGCAGCATGCCTCCCAGCAATCCTACCTTTCCTTCCCCTGTTCCTTGCTGCTCTTCCACGTTCCCCTGGCTTCTTTGACTTCTCTCTCGCTCTGCCCTTCTGTGACCTCTGCTGCTGGGATCCAAAAGCATAAGGTTGCAACACTTGGGGTATGAACTATTGTAACTGTTGTAAACTGTCCCAAGACTTAAGTATGGGACGGTATAGAAAAGTTTTAAATAAATAAATACACTATTGAAAGATAAATGGGCATATATTTGCACCCAAGGAACCACAATATCATATCGCATCAATATGAGGGGAAAATCGGTATGTGTGAATGATATTTTATCCTAGAAAGCTATACAATGTATCCAAATTTGGGATCTAATCCATCTTGTGAATGTGGAACCATAAATACAAATATGATTTGTATGTGGTGAGATTGCCTCAGGTGCTGTTGCAGGCAATAATTGGCGATAGTGTTGCAGACCATTCTTTGGTAATACTATTAAAGTATCTTCAGGAGGCTATTAAAATTAAAGATCATTAAGTTAGTTACTATCAATAGATTCTATACTAAGTTACTAATAACTATGTGCTAGAGACAGTTATCTATGCTTGTGAATTGGAAATATAAAATATGCCATGTGGCTACGGCTAAATTAATAGAATAAGGATGAGAGGTGAGAAAGGGCAAAAGCAAATTTTACAAAAATTGGTCAAAGTTTTTAACATAGTTCTGTAAATCATGGCTTAAGTAACAATGGAGATGAAATGTAACATATATATGGATGACTGAGTCATACATCCTCCTTGGTCTATGTATATGCAAGTAGAATAAGCAATTAAAATAAAAAGTAGAAAAATATAATTACCATAAGTTGAACATGGTCGTGTTGACCTCAGTCACCCTAGGCCTAAGTTTTAGCTTATTTCTTCTATTTATATTCTGCCTTGTTTCCTTTCAAGGCTGCTTACATCATTCTCCTCCTCCTCTCAGTCTTATTACTGTGAGGTAGGTTGGGCTGAGAGTCTGACTGGCCCAGAGTCACCCAGTGGGCTCCATGGCTGAGTGGGGACCAAAACCCGGATCTCCTGAGTTCCAGTCTTGCACTCTTAACCTACACCACAATGGATCTAAGTTGTTGCTGCACTTTCAGCTGTGTTCTGTTTATAGGAGCCACTTTGTGGATTCTAATGCATGAAAAGGGGAGATACAATTTTATTCAGATAATGCTGTCTTAAGCTGACCTGAATGTCTTACCTATGGAACCAACACTGCAGTACATGCTTTAAGAAGTTAAAAATGTTTCGCATGAGAACATTGAGAGTTAAAAGGACTATAGTTTGAAGTCTACCTTTTTAATTCACCAAAGAATTTTAAAAAATCAGTTCAAAATGTGTGTATGGAGAGATGTGTATGATTTGCTGTTTTGTGCTTTAAAACTTTATGGTTCATATTGCCTCCTTTTGGAAGGATAAAGTGCAAGGAATGTGAATTCAGCTGTAAAATTACCAAGATTTTGTAGTGTGTGATTAATTCAAAACTCTCTGTGGTCTTTTCCTGGTAGGCCTTTTCTATTTGAATTTTAAACCCTAAAAATGTTTAGATGAATACTGTACAGCATTTGGGGTGCTTTTCAAGTTTAAGAGTTCTTAGTGCTACTCATTTCAAGTGAGAAACAATCAATTGGCATATGCTAGATATTTTTGTATGATTGGTTTCATTACTGGAATGGTTGAACTGTATTGGGCATATACATAATATGGAGCTACAGTTTCACTATTTGAGATTAGAATTTGGGGGTGGCTTGCCATTCACTCCCTGCTCAATTTTCTCCTTCCTTTTAATTTTGTTCTTGCATCTGCCCACCGTGCATGTAAAGTGTTCCATGTATAACATTAAAAATGGATGTGACTATTTAGTTCTTAATTAACCATGGGCAGGCTTACATATAAAAATAAGGCAGAATTGCTGGCTTATCCTAGTTTATTGGGGAAAAGTAATATGTGGAACATGCAACTGTTTTATCTTCTTTCATGAATGATGTAAAACAAATAGGAAGGAAAGGGAAGAGCTGTATGACATCTGAATTCTAGGTTCCTGGTTTGCTCTCAACCCAGCAAAGCCCCTAAGCCTGGTCTAAATGAGGGTAGTTGTTGACTTAAAAAAATTCTGCCTTGTTTGAGAGTGCCAAACCAGAAAAATTAGTTTAGACATTGCACTGCTTTGGAGGTGGGGTTTTTTTTTTTTTTTGGCTTGCATTCAGTATTTTATGTGAACATTACCCTTTTGGTAAAGATGAAGAATTTAAAAGCATAGATATCACCACTCTGGGAGTTTAAAAATGTAGATATCACCACAAAAGTTAGAAGAATGCAAGTTGCTTTCACCATTAGACTAAGGTGTGGAATTAATAGGTTTTGATGCTATGCAGATGGTGTTGATTCTATCCTTGTGAATGAGATATCTGTGTGCATTGTTGGTATCTGACAGAAAAAGGCTTAACTACTACTCCTTTAAATCATGTCTCATTGGCAGCAGCATAAAATAACATGGTAGTCCCCTTACATATGAACCTTCAAGTTGTGAACTTTCAAAGATGTGAATGTGCATTCACATGTCCAATCACATAAGTTTTTTCTTAGCAGCACCAGTGCAGGCTTCGCTGTATAAGAGGCTTCATGGGTGTCAGAAACTTGGTTCCAAATGGAGAGGAGATGGCGGTGGTCAAAGAAAGTCTTTGCACGCAGCTCCCAAATGGTCAGAACCAATGAAATGAGGGGATGGGAGAGAGATCATGTCCACTTGATACCCATATTATTCACACCCAATTCTTAAAGCCAAAGTGCAAAGCTCTGGCTACTTACTGGCATCTCTCTGTGTGTGGTGGAGGGATCGATTCACGGGCTGCAATTATGAATTTGGATGGCCTTAAATATCACTTGTCGAAGTACCAGGGCTGACTTTTCCAAGAAACCTTACATGGTGGTTTGAGGCACCGTAGAAGGGCTGCTTTTTTTGTTGTTTTCAAGCAATGGATGGGCTGCTTTATGACCTTCCTTTTGTTGGTTGGGACCTAGGCTAAATTTGTTGAACTTACAAACAAATTGGACTTACAAACATGCTCTCAGAATGGAACTCATTCATATGTAGGGGACTTCCTGTACCTAAAAATTCACCTGTCAAAATAACTGCCAAACAGGTAAGTCTTTAGTTGGCACCTAAAAGCCAAAAAAGTCAGTGCCAACTGGACCTTGAGCAGGATTGAATTCCAGAGTTGGGGTGCCGAAGAAGACCTTCCTCCTTGCCAACTCCCCCCTCACTTTGTAAAGGGGAGGAACACAGAGGAGGGCTTCAGATGAGGACTACAGTGAACAGGTGCTCCCTCAGATTACCTGGTCCCAGACCATTTAGGGCTTTATGTCATTATGAGCACATTGAATTGGGCCAGGAAGGCAACTGGCAGCCACTGTTAACCTGTGTAGGATGCTCACCAGTGCCGGTCGTAGTCAGCAGGTGTGCTGCCCTACTTTGGATGAGATGCAAGGTCGGGACTGTTTTCAAAGGCAGCCCCATGTAGACTTCATTACAGTGATCCAAGCAAAAGGTAACCAGTGCATGGATAACCATGGCAAGAGTCTGCTCATCCAAGTAGGGATGCAGCTGATAAATCAGCTGAAGCTGATAAAAAGCACTCCTGTGGGGAAAAATACGTATAGCCTGAGGTTTGGCATATGATTCTTTTCCTGGAGGAGAAAACATACACTGGTAGCAGGCCAAACTAGAGACCTAGTTTGATCTCTTTTATTGAAATTTTTCTACTTACAGGTAAGGCATGTGTGCATGCAAAACCATGATTTAATTCTAGTCTTACTAGTGGTTTAAATTGATTTGATTTAAATTAAATCTACCCTGTCACAAAGTCCTGAATGAGTTGAGTCTTACTCACAAATTTTTGAATGGTTTTGAACATATAATGCAGTGCAGTTGCCTCCTCTACACACCAGCCCTCCTTTAGGAACAGAGAGAACTTCTAGTTGGTTTGTCAAAATTCATGTTTCTTTGCTATCTGCCTTGGTAGGGTGTACATGAACTGTTCTTTTTCTATAAGGTGTTTGTGCTTGTAAACTCGTGTTGCTCTGTGGATTCCTTAAAGGCATGAAAATCCATGAGAGTTTTTGCAGGATTTCTCTTGAGGTGGAGAGCACTTGTAGCATAGCATTCCCAAGCTTGAGGCTGAGTGACTGCAGTATTGCCTCCCACCTGCACTTTCCGCTCTCCCTTTAAAAGCATGCTTGTTTTCCTTGTAGTTAATCCTCAGCAGGGCTGCTTACTTAAGGTTTTTATTTTTCTTGTTCCGTAATAAAATATGTTTTTATTTAATATATAATGTTTGTACTTGGGAACAATGCTGGGAACAAATGACGGCAAAAGAAGAAGGGGACGGCAGAGGGTGAGGTGACTGGATGGAGTCACTGAAGCTGTCAGTGTGAGCTTAAGTGGACTCTGGGGATGGTGGAGGACAGGAAGGCCTGGAAGCCTGTTGTCCATGGGGTCTCAATGGGTTGGACACAACTTCACAACTAGCAACAACAAATAAAATATATAACAGTACCAAATAAAACTCTACTGTTGCACCAAGAGTATCCATGCACACAAACATTAAGTACCTACTAGTGTTCTCCCCTGCAGAGGAAGGCAGGATGTGCTGCAATGGAACAAAGCTCAGGAAACCAAGGTTACATTTAGATGCCAGGAAGCACTTCCTGACAGTTATGACCCCGAGGGTGTGGAATGGGCTTCCACGGGAGGTGGTTGAGGCCCCACCGGTGCGGGTGTTCAAAGATGTGCTGAACATGCACATGGTGGGCATGTCGTGAGCGGAGCCGGCTGGAGCCGAGGCTCGGACTAGATGGCCTGGGAGGCCCCTTCTGACTTGCTCTGTTTCTGTGTTTCTATGTGTTTGGTTGCTTTGTGCTGTGGCTCTTGTTATGTATTCAACTCATGACCCACATTTTGGTTTGTATAAGCAACTTTCCCAGTTGCTTGTTGGTTGTCTCTGAATGTTAATACCCACTTGCATGAATAATTTGAGATTTTCTCCATTCTGCAGGTGCTTACATCCAAAGTATGTCTTAAGAATATCTGTACTAATGGGTCAATAGCCAAGAGCAGCATTCCTCAACCTGGTGCCTGCTGTTGGGAAGGACTAGACAAGGGTAATCCATGAGTCTGCATACAACTTGCCCATCTGCTCTTGTTATGCAAGTACTTTAAAGGGAGCATTGTTGCTTGACCTTGTTTTGTAGTGCAAGTGAAGCTTTGGTCAAAATATTAAGGAAGGGAAAAGATGCTTAGTTCTGAATGCCCATAAAAATCCAGTTCTGCTTTGCTTTAATTGCTAAGCATAGTCTATCATGTACCTCCCTATTTGCGATGTTAGCTTTCACAGTAAATGCAGCACTTGTCTGACCCTGACCTGGTTCCTGTTCTGAATGCTACATTTTTGAGCATTTGTTTGTCAGGCACTGCTGATCTTGGTTGCTTTTAGCACACTTTTTTTTCAAGGTGTTGTATTTTGTCCCATATGGAATACGTGTATTTGTTAAGGGAGGAAAATGTTTGGAAATATGAACTGAAGATAATCTGCTTTGTGGCAGGATCAGATGCTAATTCTAATAGTATTTTACCTTATCCACAAATAAAATGCACTTGAATTGTCACTTTTTGTAAAACTGATGGTCCATTCTTGGACTCAGATGCAGTATTCTAACTTGCATCATCAACTGTGTTCAACTTATACCAGTTATATTGGTAATATTGATCGAAGAATTCACTGCTAGGTTGTTTGTACAGTATATATATATATATATATATATATATATATATATATATATATAATT
>NW_025335301.1:1132588-1146822 GCF_004798865.1 Varanus komodoensis
TATATATATATATATATATATATATATATATATATATATATATAATTTTCATAAGTTAATTTAGAACACATAATGAGTGCTAGCTGCTGTCTAGTAATTTTTAAAGAAAAACATCTGCCTGCTTGTATGCAATCTTCTCGTGTCATAGTTTGAGTTCTCAACATGTCAGCATATCCAACCGTGATCCAATGAGCTTTCAACCTCAGTGGGCTCTTTTCTATGTAACAGCAACATGTTGTGGGTTGCTTAATCCAGGATTTGGTGTGGCATGAGCTGATAGGTTGTTGTTATGTGCAAACTCTTCACTGTGGATTAACTGTGGATTGTTAACCATGAACAGCCAAGAGTTTATAACCCAACAACAAACCACGGGTTTTCTTCCTGGGTTTGATCAACCCATAGTTAAACTATAATGTGTGCAACAACCCATGTTTCAATGAGAACTAATGCTCAACCATGATTCTAAGTTGTTGTTGCATACAAACTGGTTCATAGTTCTGCATGAGTTGTACATCCATGGCTCTACTATATATTTATTACTCTGATTTTCTACCAAAATGACACTGAAGGTTGTTGTAAAACTTAGAATTACAGGTTAAACAATTAATGAAACAGCAGATAAATCAAAAATCAAAAAAATTACTAAAAGGAGCCACAGACCTAATTTGAAGGTAAAGGTCATCTTAAATAAAGTGATGGAAGGATAGAGGGGAGGGAGCAAATATATCTTTCCTTGGGAAGAAGTTCCACAGCCTGTGGCCTCTGAAAAAGATCCCCTCCTGGATAGTTATGAAATGTGCTTCTGAAGGTGGTGATTTTGAAAGAAGACTTTCCTAGATGATTTTTAAGAAATTGAGAGGGTCACACAGGCAAGACAGTCTTACAGATAGCTTGTTCTAAAGCCATTTTGGGCTTCATAGTACTTTTGATCACACCATTTGGTTGGAGTTGTCGCAGCAAGGAAGCTACGTTCTCTGTAACAGGCCCTGGTTCCTGGCTTCTCCTAGCTGAGCTTAGCTGCATTATGGATCATCTGAGGTCTCTGAACAGCCTTTGAGGGCATCCCCACGTAGAGTATGCATAGTAGTCTAAGGGGTGACATACCTAAGGCATGTTTGAGCAAGACCAGATCATGTGTCTCTAGGAACGGGCACAGTTGGCGCACTACCCTCAAGCTGCATAAATGCAGTTCTGAGCATCACTGAGAACTGGTATTGAAAATCTGGTATTGTTTCTAATAGTAACTTAACCAGATGTGTCTGGGAAATAAGCAAGGCATATGAACATGCAACATCACAAGCAGGTGGTATCCAGACATGTTACTGCTGATCCTGGGGTTTTTTATTCATCCATATGGGGTGGAGAGTTTTTCACAGAATATGTTCCATTTCTAAAATCCATTTTCCCCCCTAAATTTAATAGCGGATTTAGGTTTATTGTAACAATTGTCAGACCATCACAAAGCAAATAAAGTACAAATCAGTGCAAGCCTGCAATGCAGATATGACATATTTACACAAAATTAACACAAAGTCAGGTTATATAGAATAATTTAAAAAATCTGTTTCTTGCAGTTTCCAAATGATGATCTTTATACCAAGGTGCCTGTTTCTGGAAACTATGAGTACAATCCTGTAGCCTTCTGATATTATGGAGGACTATCAGATTATTCTGAGTCTGTAACCTTGGTGTTTAGACTCTGAAGGCCCAGCAGTAGCACAAGCCACCTCTGAAGATGCAGATTTATTTAATTTATATACTGCCCAACAGCAGAAGCTCTCTTCAGTCTCAGAGGAAGAAAAGAGGTGCGCTGGGGGGCAGAGAAGGGAAAAGGCTGTGGCCCATGGCTTGCAGCGTATCCAAATGGTGCCCCATCCTCCTTCATGCCATTGTAGTTTTTCATCTGGAAGGCCAAAAACAGCCGTCCAGTGAAATGCCGGACACAAGGTCTGGTTGCATCAAAGGTTGTTGCCACCTACCCTCCCTCTTTGCATTGAGTGTGGGTGGAGCCACTGGATTTTGCCCTCTGTCTTTTATTATCACACATGTAATTATGCCTTTTGTGTATGGGGGTGGTTAGGACATAAATTGTGGCAAAGTGTACACAAATCAAACACAATTAGCTGGATTTCATCTAATTTAGCTAATTAATTTTAAATTTCTTATTTCATCTGAGAGAGTGAGTAAAAGTATAACTAAGGTTGTAATTTAGATGAAATCATACTAATGTCTTAGTACCACTGCATCTCTTGAGACTTAAGTGTCCTTCATAAGAAATATGATGTATTTGTTTCAGTCCTTTGTCATGGTCTCTGTGCATCATACATATGGGTCCCAGTGGCTCCATAGGAAAGATTTCTCTAGCTTAGCCTAGAACTTTCTATAGAGCCCCATCCCCTCTCCCCCTGTATATAAGGCTCCCGCCATTTTGACAGTTTGCTTTCAACGGCCGTTTCCCAGTAGCATTCGTTGCCTCTCTTTTGCCTACTCCTTTGTGATATTTCTCGAACTTTCCCATACTGTTACACACTTCTGTTTCTATTTCTATTTTCTTGCTACTCTCTTTATCTTACTTATTAGAGCCCCCTTCCTCCCATACATCTCATTTCTCCTCTCAACCCCTTCTATCACGTTCTTCTCTATCCCTATCTCTTCTTCCTTCTCCTGATGTCGCTCAGCAAATTGGCCTTCCAAAAGTGTGTGGGTTGCAGAATGAAAATGCCATCCTTCGATGGACATTCTCCGCCTGTTTTGCCTTGGTGAAGAACACCAGGTGGATACGTGTAAGCACTGCCAGGCACACAACCCACCCACCGGCCCCATGTCACTGATGGTGGTTAAAGGCATGACCTATGTTACTTTACTTTTAGAAACTAATACACATGTGGTACTGAACTCATCTAGTCAACAGCTAGGGCAAACCCGGGTGGACCCCAGACCCGAGTCAAAAGGAGCCTGAGACGAGACTCAGAGCCAAAACCAGCTTTATTCTACTGCACTATATTTAGAATAAAGGGAGACAAAAGGGGACATTCAGCCCAAAGAAATGTCTCGGAAGTTGCACCCCAGTACATGCGTTTTATACCCTAGATGACCAATTAGGTCACCTAATGGACTTCTAATGCTTCAATACATCAATGTAGCCACACCCCCACTGCTGTTAACTTCAAAGAGTCCTTTCTTCTGTCAAGGACCAGACATTTCCCATGTCTATTTCTTATCTGCTCGAGATTCACACAGGCTTGCCATGTTCTTACTCCCTGCATATTTGCAACTTTCATGATGGCTAGAACCAGTTTCCACTGTCCCTTTGATTACTGTATTCGAGGTCAGGCTAGTGTGTTAGCTGTGGGTTACACAAAGTTCATTTTGTTCTTATCTGCCCACCCTTCTGGGACAGTATAACTGTGGTGTTTTTACTATGTGACCTTCCTCTGGCCAATTACTTTTGGGATGTTTTGGGGTGCTGCAATTGGCAACACATGTAACTGCACTGGTTGCAAACGCTGGTCTCAAGGAACTGTCAAAATGGTGGGAGCCTGCCCTTATAACACAGGGAGGGAAGGACGGGGCGGGGCTCCACAGAAAGTTCTCTGCTAAGCTAGAGAATCTTCCCAAGGGAGGCACTGTGCAGACACAAGAATGCACAGACGACCGCTTGAAGAACTAGTTGTAGGTAAGCAACCTGCATTTTCTGTACCAAATGATAAAACAGGCTGAATCAGATGACAGTTGATGTAGAATACTGGACAAAAATTGTTTTAAAATCTTTCCAGGAAAGCCACATAACAGAGCTCTTACCTATGAGTTCTGGCGCCTGATCCCATTGCTTCCTGAAGCATCATCAACTCTTGTATTGCTGTCTTACACTATATTCCATTATACTTTGACTGGTGGCGTTAAACTGGTCAAATAGCTTACACAACTTGCCTTTGAGATTTGAGCTGTACTACTTGAATTTTGTAGAAATGGTGAATAGCAAACTCATTTCAAGCAAGACAGCTACTGGAGGTTCTGTGTTACACTTTTTCTGGCTATCTTACCCTGAATCAGGTCTTGGATTGCATCGCAATGGCATAAGAATTCAACTATCTTTTGTCCCCAAGCTTATAAGAGCTTATAAAAGACTACCTTACTTGTCCCTTGATAGAATGGAGTCTGAAGTACCAATGTCCTTTCATAAGAAGTCAAAATAGAATGGATAAGAGTAAATAGGCAGTATCTGTTTACTAGATTGTTTCCTGTAGTAGAATTTTCTAAGGTTGTCTTTTCTGTATGAGATGATACTTGGTATAGCTTGGTAAAGCAACTAGCAGCTTGAGTGGCTGGTTTATGGAGCCGGAGCGATGTCAGCCTTTTGGTCCATAATAAGGCAGAAACATTTTTGTATGCAGCTTGGATTTTCAAATTTGTGTGTGCATACTGGCCCTCTTGCCTCAAGGAAGGAGTAGATACAATAGTTTTAAGTCTTATTTGTGATGCCAATATATCTTATTTACTTTTTTTCTTTCTAGATGATCATGGGAACAGCAATGGAAGTCATGTAAAAATCTTTTTACCGAAAAAGCTGCTTGAATGTCTACCAAAATGTTCCAGTTTACCAAAAGAGCGGCATCGTTGGAACACTAATGAGGTAGCTAGATCCAATACCTGTGATTTCATTGTCTGGTTTGTTTAACTGTGGAAAAAAAGGAATCAAAATGATGTGTAGAACTGTTCTACCATCTCTTTCTTTGCAAAATTTCTAAAATCTGTGCTAATTCATCTTCAGGTTTGAATTGTTTGTATTTTTTAAATAGAGAAGGAGCCTGAGCCTGCTTCATGGGGCAGATGTTGATATTTGTTTGCATATCTTGTACTTTGGTTCTCTCCAACGTATAGTTACATTTGTGTATCTGATGTTTCAAACACTTGTCAGGAAGAATGAAGATGCAGCTTTGGTGCGGCATTCTCTCAAAGGTTACTTGGCTAAAACAACAGAAGGAAAACGATAAACCTTCCCAGTAGTTGGTCATTGTTTGACTCAATAACTTAGCCTGTTCTTGAAATTGTTTTAAAGTGCAACTTGGAGTAATTAAAGATGAAATTTAGCTTAGTGTGGAAACCGAGTCAATGTGTCAAAGAGGTTTCAAAAAGGAGACATTGCTTTTTAAAATGTAGAATTGTTGTGAGTGAGAGGAATTCCGCTTTCTAAAATCACATTTTGGGGTCCAAGATAAAAGTCGTCAGGTATGGCTTGTTGTATTAGAGCATGTGTTAACAAATATGGGCACAAAGCAAGCTTTTGTAGGCTCTATTTATTTCAGTAAAGTCCCAGTAAAATCATTGAGTCTTACAAGGTGAGGTTTGTCTGGATTATATCCTTTAAATCCATGACTTTTAACTGAAATAATTTTGGAAACACTGTGCTTAAACTAGCTAGGGTTGTGTGGAATTTTGACTTGGCAAAAATCAATGGTTTCAAGAAATTGAGAACATACAAGGTTAACAATCTTTAGGGAAACTATATATTTAACAATATATTTGCCCAGGTAGGAGCTGTATTGCTATAATCAGTTGTTGGTAACTTATTTCAAGAGGTTTCACTGCGTATTTGGGACACAAAGTAGCCAAAGTTAATGGCTCCTATCTCATTGACTTCAGTAATGAGAAATGTAAGCATGGAACAAGTGTTTATCTTTGGCAGGATTTTATTCATAATATTGAGCATTTGCAATAACAGTCACTTACAGAGGCTGGAAAATATTTCAAATTGTATTGAACTTTATTTCTGCCCTAATTTATGCAACATTGCATGGTCATTTGAATCTTTTGTTGTTTTAGTTCATTGTTTTAGGGGTGGTAATGCCAGTCAGTTGTATTGCCCTTTTCCTCTGAATTTTCTAGAAAGTTTGCTCAATGTTATTTTAGTCTGTCATGCGGTTGAACTATACAATTGTGATGTATTAAAACTCTCTGCATACTGTTCATTTTGAGATACTTAGGAAGTTCTGCTCCAAGCTTTATAAGTTGAAGAGAGAAGGAAAATCAGTACTTTATAAAATAAGTCTTAATAAACTAAAACATTAAAATAATGTTTTTGTTTATTCATTTTTCTTGAATAAATGAATGGTGTGGTTTGGTTTGGATTTTTGTATTGCACAATACATCTTGAAAAAGGGGAGACTCAAGCCAGTGTGATTGAGTTTCTTTTTTCTTTATCTCTCAAAAATGTGTTCTTTCTCTGATTTGACCATTGCTGGTCTTTGAAGTTCATTTGGAGGCTATGAGGATAGAAACGTGCCTTCATGGATGAGCTGTTTGATCATGGACTCCTTTTACCTTGACCTTTGCAGATACTAGTGATATGAACACCTGATTAGATTATGATATTTATTATTAATACTTCCATCCTGCTTACTGTAATGTCATATCCAATTGCTTAAAGGTGTTATCTGAGAAAAAGTGATCCCAATACTTCAGTGATAGGGTCGATTTTAAAGTCATACAAAGTTTCTCAGGAGTTAGGTGCAGAAATTCTCTGCCAGAGTTTACAGTAGTTTTTGGTGGTTTCAGAAACTCATACCATAGTTCATAATCTTAAGATTATTGAAAGGTCATTGGAAGAAACCACATGGTAGGATCACCCCTTAGGAATGAAATTGCCCCAGGGCATTGATAATTTTGGCAGATGAAGCGCCTGAAATCCAGGTTGGATGGTATCAACCTGCAAGATGCCTTTCATTTGCTTTGGGAGAAGTCTCTCTAGCAGAATCTCAGTATACTGATTTATGTGCTAGAGGTTATGATGGTGTGTGGGGGTGGGGGTGGGGGGGAAGTACCTGTAAGAAGCTGTTTGTTAGCTTGTGAAAGAAGTTGAAAGTTATATTGGCAGCTGTGATAGAGAGAAAAGGCTTCTGTGTATAAACAATAGAACCAGTTGCAATTGCAACTTTTACTGTCATTTGTTTTGTTACTAGGATGGCATTTATCACAAGTGTGTGTTTGTGTCTGTGCTCCTTGAGTTCTGTAGCACAAACAGTTATGCCATCAGAGAAGAAGGTTATTGTAGGCATTGAAGATGGTGCTCTTGAAGTTGAAGATGGGCCTTTATTGATTGAGAGATTAAAGCAAATGACTTGAAGTTATGAGCTGTAATTTCATATTTACTTCTAACTTCTATCTCTCACACAAAAAGCAGTTGGTTGACCATACGGCGCATTTCCTTATCCCTAAAATGGGCAGAACAGCTGTATTGCAGGGTGGTTCAGAGAGACTCCTTGAAAGAAGAGGGTAGCTTGGAAAAGTGGAAACAGAAACCCTTCACTTAATAACATAAAATTTGAAGCTGTAAGAGATGGGACATTTTAACATTTCATTTCATTTATTTCATTGCTGTCCTGCCCCATAGTTGAAGCTCTCAGGGTGATGTGCAACAGTACATAAAACACAACAATAAAATACAAATATCATACAAAGAAAGCATTAAAATACATTTTAAATAGCTAAAATATACAGTAAAACTAACCTGCAAAACCAAACTTGTTTGTAACTTCCTGGCAAGAAATTTGCTACTGGTTTAAGTAACTTTACTTAGAATGTTTGGTGTATCTCTCTTATACACCCCTCCCCCACAAATGTCATCTCTTTTAAAATCAGTTTTATGGTATCTGTTTTTTGTCCTGAAGAATGTGCTCCTTATAATTTTTTCCTGCATCTTCTGAATCAGAGATGGGAAATTATAATAGGTTTAGCCTGACTGCATCATTGTCGGTTTATGTTTTTGAGAAATTCTAATATGCATGCATTTGGCATTTGGAGATTGTCAGGGTATGGGTGTAAAAGTTTGTATGACTTTTCAATGCTGACATCCTCTGCCAATTAATTATGTGGCAGGGGATGTAACAGTTTATGAGCTTATCAGTTTATATGTGTTTCAAGAATTCCTGTTCTAGGCAGGCCAATAGGATTTTCTTCTGACTCTTCCAGCCAGCTTACCTTTCTGTGGCTTCTTACTGTTGGTACAGTGACAGCTCCATTGCCTTCTTAAGGCTGAAATTCCTACCTGTTCATGTCATGTCTGTGGGGCTCCATCCTGTTTGCTGATGTTATTATGTGATTTGGACCCTGTATACAATTTTTATATCCATCTTCTTGATAGGCTTCTGAGTGAGTTTTCAGATTGAATTCAATTGAATGTGTATGGTGTTTTTCTAAGCAGCCCACAATACTACACGATCCAGCTCGAATAATTTAGAAAGGTGATTGTTGCCATTTGTGCATGTATTTGCAGTACTGAGCTGCTCATCTGCCAAGCTGCTGTCGTTGGAGTGAGGGGATAAGCAGTCTTCCATCTTGACTGGCTTCTACCCTGCATTCAGTCTTGTGGCCTCAGTGTGGAGCCCAAACAAATGCATCTGTACCAACTCATGTATGGAGATGTCCTGCAGGCAATGGGAAGCATGATTGCTGGCCACTGAAGGGGGTTTGGTGAAAAAATAGGGTAAACAAGGTATGAATCAGGTGATGCATGATGTGAGCTTCTCAACTTGTCAAGGCAGATATTTAATGAACTTCCATGCAGGTCATTCATAACCACTATAATGATCAGATGAACATAGCTTTCTAGGACAGGAAAATTAATAATAAATCTAGTAAAGGTGGAAGAACCTACCCCCTCTAAATTGCAAATGGCATAATGTTATTGTGGTAGCAGAATTTCCATTTGTGTTTTGACAAGTGTAATCAAAAAAATACACAGGCTTAACCTTTAGCCTGTCTGGAAGAATCAGGACCTTGTCCTCATTATGTTTCATTTACTTGAAATAACAAAGTTAACAAGAGCACTGGTTGATACACACTAGTAGATATATAACAGGAGCTGTGCTTGACCCAACTGTGCTGGTCAGGTTATTGTTTGTTCGAAGTATATCTAGGACGAGAGTTCTTGCTGCATGAAAACTAGTTAGCTAACCTGCATCTGTACCTGTGAACGTTGAGCAAGGTGAGTAGGCAGGACGATGGGAGCTTGAAGTGCAAAATGTCTGGAGGGCACCAGGATGAGCAAGGCTGTCCTATCTAATATTTGAAAAGAGAACATTTTTGATTATGCTAAGAAGCTGGCATTTGATGGCTGCCAATGAGCCAGCAGCCATGGTGGGTGCTAGCGCTCAAAGGATTGGTGCACAGTATTATTGATCTGGAAGGTACTTGCAGTGATTCTGGTGAAACAAGCAATACCTGTTCTGTACTAGCAGTCTGAAGGAACAGCTCTCACTGAACATTGTATAATACAGTGGCCTTGGGAGTAAAAAACAGAATGAACAATCCAGGATATCCCTGTCAGAAGCTACCATTTTAATTTGATTGTGATATTGTTTTCATTTGCAAAGCATTCCAAACATTTGTTTACTCTGAAGTAAATTATTCTTGTGAAGACGTTCAGTAGAGCAGCCTCCTTTCTGGTGAAGTTTCTGATATCCTTTACATGGGGACATCTTTCAGTTTGCACAGTGTCTTTCTGTCTTGACAGAGTTCATTAAATTGACAGAAGCTGAGGTTACCTGCTGTTAATCACAGGCGCAGCTGTCTATTGTGAAGTTTAGAGCTGGAGTAAAGGAATGCACTGTAGCGATCTCTCTTCTCCAAGAGACATCAAAGCTGCAGACTTGCTATGTGTTTAAGAATCAGTGGTATAAGCAAGTGCATTTGCACATCGTCAGTTGAGCAGTACAAAAGACACCCTCCTGTGGACCCCCATTGTTAGTGTGCTGAACACCAAGTCAATTTGTACTGTACACAATAGACATGTCTTGTTAAAAATAGTACAGTGCTTCACTGTTAATTCAGCTGCCCGGTGCATGGTTTTTCCTTCATGAGGAGATCCTTGGTTCTGACCTGTGAGTCTCATTCTAGCTTGCAACAGTGACTGTACTCTGATGATGCCTGCATCTTTGGGACTTCAGTTTAATTCCCCATATCCAATACTTAAGGGAATTGTTGATGACTCAAAGAGAATTATTATTTTACTGTGCTGCTGCCACAGGAGCAAGGAGCATAGAAGAGAGAGATAAATGATGATGCACCTAGCACAATGCAGGAGTTCTTCCTGCTCTGCACCCCCTGCCCCCAGCTTGTACTATTGCAGGAGTTCAGCAGTGCCACGCTTACTGCATCTAAATCCCAGGTTGCTGTCTCTGTTCATCCCCCCTTCTTCTGAGTACCCATTCTGCCTTCTAAGCAGCTATGTGAGAGTAAGCCACATGCACAGAGCCAAGATGCTGATGGATCAGGAAGCCAGGAATCCCGGAGGAATTCAGGAGAAGAGTTCTGCAGCAGTACAGAGGCTCTTGTTTGAAGGTCAATATTTGCCCATTCTGTTGTCTTCCTCAGACAGTTCATCACAGCAGCTTTAGGTATCAATCACTAACAGCCTCCATAATATAGAAAAGCTAATTTGATGGAGCGGCTTTGGACAACCGTCCCATTTTCTTCTTAACTTATGCCCATGTGATGTTCCTAAATGAGTGTGAGGTAAATAAGATGTGGGATAGGGAGAAAAGCTTTGATGGTCCCATGCCCAAAGAAGGCATCCCTGGATCCAGAGATGGCCACCAATTATAGACTAGTGGCCAACATCCCGTTTTTGGGCAAGGTGTTGGAACGGGTGGTGGCGGGACAACTCCAAGCTCTCTTGGATGAAACTGACTATCTGGACCCATTTCAGTCCAGTTTCAGACCTGGGTTTGGTACTGAATATGCCTTGGTCACCCTGTATGATGACCTGTGCAGGGAGAGAGACGGGGAGTGCGTCCCTGTTGGTCCTCCTGGACCTCTCAGCGGCTTTCGATACCATCAACCATGGTATCCTCCTGGATAGGCTGGCGGGACTGGGAGTAGGAGGGGCTGCATGGCAGTGGTTCCGCTGCTACCTCAACGGCCGATTCCAGAAGGTGGTGCTGGGGGACTTTGGCTCTGCGCCATGGCAGTTATGCCATGGAGTACCGCAGGGCTCCATCTTGTTCCCCTTGCTATTTAATATCTACATGAAACCGCTGGGGGAGGTCATCGGGAGGTTTGGGCTGTGGAATCATCAGTATGCTGATGATACCCAGCTCTACCTCTCTTTTTCAGCCGATCCAGGTGAGGCAGTGGCTGTACTGAACCAGTGCCTCGCTGAGGTAATGGGCTGGATGAGAGCCAATAAACTGAAACTCAATCCAGACAAGACAGAGGTCCTGTTGGTGGGTGATTCGAGCTCCTGGGTGGGTGACTTGGACCTTGCCCTGAATGGGGTTGCACTCCCTCTGAAGGACAGGGTCCGCAGCTTGGGAGTGCTCCTCAACCCAGAGCTGTCCCTGGAAGCTCAGGTGACTGCAGTGGCGAGGAGTGCTTTCCTTCAGCTTCGGTTAATCCATCAGCTGTGTCCCTACCTGGAGAACGATTGCCTAGCGACAGTGACACATACATTGGTTACTTCCCAGTTGGATTTCTGTAACGCGCTCTACGTGGGGCTGCCCTTGAAGACAGTCCGGACACTTCAGATGGTGCAGAACAGAGCTGCCAGGATGCTGACGGGGACTGGGCGTTATTCGCATATAACCCCAGTCCTCTACCAGCTTCACTGGCTTCCCATCGAAGTCCAGGCTCAATTCAAGGTGCTGGTTATTACCTATAAAGCCCTTAATGGCTTGGGACCTGGATACCTGAAGGAACGCCTTCTTCCGTATTTGCCCTCCCACCCCCTGAGATTGGCAGCAGAGGCCCTCCTCCGGGAACCCTCCGTGAAAGACATTAGGAGGCAAAGTACCCGGAGGAGGGCTTTTTCTGCGGTGGTGCCCCGCCTATGGAATGCACTCCCCAGAGAGGTCTGCCTGGTGCCATCGTTGTTTGTTTTTTGTCGCCAGGCTAAGACCTTTTTATTTCAACAGTATTTTAATAACTTTTAACATTAGCTATATAGGTTTTAATCTGCAGCCAGGGTAGATCTGGATTATATTTGTATTATATTTTATTTTATTCTTCTTATTTATGTAAGCCGTCCTGAGGCTATGCGAAAGGACGGCATACAAATACTCTAAATAAATAAATAACTGATAATTCTTGTTCAGTAAATAAGCCCTATTCTGTTGCATCTAAGTCAATTTTTTCAGCCTGACCTACTCTTCTGAGTATTTTTTTCTGAAAATGTTAAACTACTGTTAAACAATCTTGGCTGTGGTGCAGAAAAGGCTGCAAGGGATCCTTTGGTGTTTTTGGCATGGCATGTAACTGCTGGGTGTTCACAGCTTTGTGGTCAAGCTGTTTGTGCATAATTTATATATGCCACCAAAAATTAGCAAACATAATCTACTGGCCATTTTTTCCTTTGTCTCTGAAGCTGGGGTTGAAAAATACGGTGTAGGCCTCATGGGTGTCCTCCAGACTCCCCTTGAAAGTGTAGTGCCGTCACTTAAGTGCTTTGTTTTTACTTGGAATGGGCCCATCAGTGTTGGGGGATGAAATCTTGCATCCTGTCATACTTTGGGGTTCACAAATTTGTGGTTTGTTTTTAATCTCATATTTGGAGCTCTAGCAACTTGGCATAAGTGTTGTAGTGGATCTCTGTCTCCATCTTTAACTTTGGGGTCAGGAGAGCATTGGCTCAACACATCCAATGGAGGGGTGGGGGAAAGGGGCTTTTGCCACGGCAAGTGATTTTGTGGATCTTGGTCATACAGAGTGGGACTGGAACTTGGTTTTTTTTTTTTTTTTTTTCCCTCCTCGGTCTTTTTCCTGGAAAGTACAGCCATAGCTCAGCGGTAAAATACATGTCTTACAAGTTCAATCTCTTACATAGCTAATTAAAAGGAAAGCCTCATTAGAGGTGTTGTGTAATCAGGGCTGGAGGAAACCTTTAAATGTTGTTGTCCTCTGGAAAACAGTGTGTTCTTGGGTAGGTGGATTTATGACTTGACAGTATAGGGCAGCTTCATATGCTAAAAATCTCCACCAGGAGCCAGGATTGATTGATTCTAAATAATGTTTTCAACTTTTAATTTATGTTCTCTGAACTGGCATGCATAATAGGTTGCTATAACAATAGGCATGCGTGTAAATCGAGCCTTTTGCTTACAAAGGAAGTATTTATTTTACTTTTTTAGCACCATTTCCCCTGTTTTTTTGCGAATAATGAAGGGATATCTTTAGTCCAAGGAACATGCAGTCTAGAAGTAGGCATGAGGGGAGCCCCAGGAGGGAGGTTTAAAGATAGGTAGGCAGAGGATGGACATAGGGTACTTAGATTTAAATGCCCTTAGGCTAAGTTATGGTAACTTGTTTCAAAGGTTTCACAGAAAAAAGTGAGTTTTGTTAAAGGTGGCATCATGTAAGTAATCTGGATGCTTCTTCTGGGCATAAGGAGCAGCAAGGGAAAAAGAGTTGTATCATATGAGGGAGGGGGAGAGCTTTGAATAATCAATATGTGTTCTTTTTGTGGTCTCTGTGAAGCACACAGATGGGCTCTCCATGGAGTGTGAAGTCAGAAAGATTTAATAGTTGAAAGCATTTTGGTGGGAACTCCCTTCCTTGATGTCTGTATAAAAGAGATGGGCTCCTGCTTGCTCTTTTTCTTGCCTGTCTACCTCGGATTTTTCCCAATGGCATTGAAGGCTCCACTGAAGCTTGGCCAGCACCCAGGAATGGACAGGAAGCCAAGACAGAGATTTCCGGAGGGTCTTCGCATGATCAGAGTGCTAAGGGTCCACTGACTTGGTAGTGGAGTGCTGTATGTACAGTATAGCACAGAAGTGAGTACACCCCTCACATTTTGTAAATATTTTATTGTATCGTTTCACGCAACAACCCTGAAGAAATGACACTTTGCTACAATGTAAAGTAGTGAGTATACAGCTTGTATAACAGTGTAAATTTGCTGTCCCCTCAAAATAACTCAACACAGCCATTAATGTCTAAACCGCTGGCAACAAGGGTGAGTACACCCCTAAGTAAAACTGTCCAAATTGGGCATTATTAGACATTTTCCCTCCCCAGTGTCATGTGACTCGTTAGTGTTACAAGGTCTCAGGTGTGAATGGGGAGCAGGTGTGTTAAATTTGGTGTTCTTGCTCTCACTCTCATACTGGTCACTGGAAGTTCAACATGGCACCTCATGGCAAAGAACTCTCTGAGGATATGAAAAAAAGAATTGTTGCTCTACATAAAGATGGCCTAGGCTATCAGAAGATTGCCAAGACCCTGAAACTGAGCTGCAGCAC
>NW_025335301.1:1146922-1195842 GCF_004798865.1 Varanus komodoensis
TGCAAATGGGAAGGATCCTGGGGTTGCTGTAGATCACAAGCTAAATACGAGCCAGCAGGGTGATGCAGCTCCAAAAAGGGCAAATGCTATTTCTGGGATGCATTAATAGAAGTATTACTATTAATCATGAGAAGCAGTATGTCCCCTATACTCCTCACTAGTCAAGACCTCACCTGGAATACTGTGTCCAGTTCCAGGCACCGAGATTTAAGAAAGATGCAGGAAAACTAGAAAGGGTCCAGCGGAGGGCAACAAAAATGATCAAGGGGTCGGAAATACTGCCCTGTGAGGAGAGACTGAGAGAACTGGGCATGTTAAGATGGAGCGGAGATATGGTAACACTCTACAATTATCTCAAAGGCTGTTAGAAAGAGGAAGGACAGGATCTCTTCTTGTTCATTTCAGAGTGCAGGACACAGAATAAAGGAAGCCAGGTTCTAGCTGAACATCAAAAAAATTTCCCAACTGTCAGATCAGTACAGCAATGGAACCCATGACATGGGGAGCGGTGGGCTCTCCCACACTGGAGGCATTCAAGATGCAATTGCACAGTCATCTGAATGAGAGGATGTAACTTTGTGTCCTGCAGGGGGTTGGACCCAATGACCTTCTGGCCCCTTCCAACTCTGCTGTTCTTTGATTCTGTGAAAGAAAAGAATAAGGGAAAGAACCATTCGGGAAAGAAGGAACTTCTTAAGAGCTGACCCCATTTCACTGGTAGATGTACAGTGGGTCATCTGGAGCCATCTATGACTGGTGCTGCCTGAAACCTGCCAACTCAATCCTGCTGAAGTCCTACTTAATTTATCCTCTTCCCCCCCCCCCATCCCTTCTTCTTTGTGTCATATCTTTTTTTAGATTGTAAGCCTGTGGTTGGGGATTGTCTTGGACGGAGTTTCATTTCCTTGGCAGAGGATCAGGACAGAAATACTTTAAAAATAAATGTGATTACTCTAGAAGATCTTCTGAAATCTCCTTCAGCTGATGAGACAGCTCAGAAGCCACCTTCACACCAGCTCAGCACAAGACAAGCTCTGAGCAAGAGATGGACACCCAAATGGAGCAGTCCTTTTGGATAGCCTTCTGTGAGAATCAACTCCATTCAGAGGAGCAGTCTCCAGAGGCAACCAACCTGATGCAGGTCCCATTTTGAACCTCCCAGCTCACTGGCTGAGTTCTCTTGTGCTTTAAATTCATCTGGCAAGCAGTGGGCACGCAAAGACATTTAGCGTGGAACCCTGCACAGTTATCTGGGAATGAGGTGCCTTGAACTCAACAGGTGTGACATCACGCACAGGACTGTATTACAAAAAGGGGCCCTCCTAAGCTGGTGCAGGGGAAGTGCCCTGTCGGAATACTTCCTCCAGCTGTTGCAGTGCACCTCCCACCATCCCCGAGTACTGAGCATGCAGGCTGAGGCTGCAGGAGTTGATCCAAAGACACCTCCTGGGCCTTTAGTTGCCCATCTTTACCATAAGCAAACACGGGCACCAGGATTTAAGAGAAATGCAGGTAAAACAGAAAGGGTCCAGCGGAGGGCAACAAAAATGATCCGGGGCTTGGAAACACTGCCCTGTGAGGAGAGACTGAGGGAACTGGGCATGTTCAGCCTTGAGAAGAGAAGACTGGGGGGGGGGGGACACTATCCCTCTGCAAGTGCCTCAAAGGCTGTCACAAAGAGGAAGGTCAAGATCTCTTCTCGCTGACGCCAGAGTGCAGGACACGGAATAACCAAGTCAAATTGCAGCAACCCAGGTTCAGGCTCAATATCAAGAAACATTTCCTCACTGTCAGAGCAATAGGACAGTGGAACCAGGTGCCTGGAGAGTGGGGGGCGCTCCCACACTGGAGGCATTCCAGGTGAACTGGACGGCCGTCTGAGTGGGATGGTGTAAAGTGGTGTCCTGCAACAGAAAGGGGTTGGACCTTATGGCCTTCAGGGCCCCTTCCAGCTCTACTATTATTGTGTGTGTGCTTTGCTTCATCCTGCCTGCACCCTCCAAAGAGATAATACTGAAATGTGGCACCTGAAGGAGCACTTGAAGTAGTGGCCATAGTTCTCCGCACAAGGCCACAACTTCGGACAGCCTCCCCAGACACCCTTGGCCTCTCCATTTTCTCCACCTCGTGCATCATTTGACTCTCTCTCTCACGGCTCTCCTTCCTCACCTTTTTTCTAAGCTAAACTGCCCCAGTTGTTGTAGCTACTCCTTGCAGGGGAGCTGCTCCAGCACCTTAATCTTTCTAGTTGTCTTCTCTGCCCCTTTTCCAACTCAATGTCCTTTTTCAGGGGACCAGAACTATACAGAAGTGCAGCTGCATCACGGCACTGTATAGGGAGAGCATGAACTCAGCAGCACCATTTTCAGTTCCATTCTTACTTATGCACAACAAGAACTTTGCCTCTTTTGCGGCAGACGTCCCCTGGTTCAACATTTTCACCGAGCTGACCATCACCACCCCAAGATCTCTTTCTTGATCAGCCACTGCTAGCTGAAATGGAACTTGCTATTTAGAAGCAGTGATGCAGCATAAATCCCCTCCTGCCCCTTCCAAGGAAAGTTAGTGATTCCCCATCCTAATCAGCGCTGGGTGCAAATCTATTCTCCGTTACTTGTATTCACATAGCTGCACCGGTAAGACAAGTATGGCAGCATAGTACCAAGTTTTAGTTTTTCATTGCAGAGTACAGAACACAAATAGTGTGATTAACACCGGCCCCTTAACTTGGGATGGTGTAGGTGGACAGTGCTTTCACAACTACAGAAAAGGAAAAAAAAATCTTTTATAGCTACAACGAGTTCATATTTGCTTTTTTAATGAGGGAAAGTCTGGAAGGATGTGTTGGGCTTTGTTAAATTGGAAGCTAGAGGCATTTGAATATTTATGTCACAAGTTGATGAACTGTGAGAAATCCCCAGAGAGAATCACCCCATGTCCCTAATACATAGCAGAACATCTCCCTCTTTTCCTTTTTGTAAATACTCATCTTGTTTTACCTGCCTCCGTTTAAGTATATCAATTAAAAATGCATAACCTCTTAATGTATATGACAAAGATTACTGGCAAGGTTATTCCACTGCCTGCAGTAACTCCAGCCTAACCTCATTTTCTGTATCAGTGGGGTAGAACAAGTCTAAAATGGAACAATTTTATTTTGCTCTGTGCGCTGCACCCTACAGCTACATGTCATTTTATTTAAAGATGGAGGGGGGAGAGGAAAAAGAAACCCAACAGGATTTCACCCACTGCACAGCAGTAATGAAACGCAAGCTGAAAAATTCCCCACACACCAACCACCCATTTTCCTAACCACTGTGAGGGACTCCCCACCAAAAGTAGCACCAAACCAGGCTGTGAGAAGGGATGCGCTTCGTTCATACCTGGAAAGTGAATTAGCTGGTTGACTGGTCACCTGGGACTTCAGACACCAGAATAAAACTGGTGTCTAGGATTACAGGAATTGCACTTGCTGAAATATTGGCTGCACTCCCTCTCCACTGCTTCCAGCATGAGGAGCAGGGGGGCATCCACATAGTCACCTGCAGAATAGCAGGGTGATTACGAAGCCCCCTCCCTTGTTCAGGACTGAACGCCATTTTCATTACACCCACGCACTCCCCGGATGCACACCTGGGGACAGCTGGGGATGGAGGCAGAAATGCAGCCAGATGGATGGAGATCCTGGACTCATGGCACAATCTTATGCATAGTTAGACAGAGAAAAGGCCCGCCACTCCTGGCATGCCCCAGCCAGCTTGGCAAAGGGTCAGGAATGCCAGGAATTATGGAGGGCCCCCGCATGGCGAAGGGTAGTGCACAGAAATGCAGGCAACCTGCCGCAACACTCACTCGCTGCCAGGCAGGCTCGCTCCCTTGCAAACGGAGGAGGGCTGCTGCGGATGTGCAGAAAGCACTAAGGGCAACATCCCCCATGGGGCAAGCAGGAGCCAGGAACATTGGAAGCTGCCCTCCGAGTCTGCCCTGGGTCCTTCTCGCCCAGTATGTCAGCAGCAACTGGCAGAGGGTCCAGGCTGGATTTCTCCCTGGAGGAGCTGTGTGGGAGTGCACAGGAGAGCTCTGACATACAAACCAGACGCAACTGCGAGCTGCAGCCCCCCCCCCCCCCTTTCTCTCCACCTACTTATCCTCCAGAGCAGATTCTGGGGTCACACAGCAGGAACATGTTCTGCCCACTGTGCCTATTCTGCTGGCAAGCAGACACAACTGGATACAGCCCTTGGAGAGTAACAGCATCTGGAGAAACCGAAACAGCAATCTCTGCCTGCCACACAGTTAACAGAACTATTCATCAAAAGGCACAAATAGTGTAGCTGCCATGCATCAGACTGGAAAACAATTAACTCTGAAATAGGTGTGCAAATCTTAAATGCAACATTATCCTGCACACACATACAGACTTCAAGGACTGTTTGCACAGCAGTGTTCCACAATAAGGGGTAGAAAATGGGGTGCGGGCTCAGAAGAAGGCTTCAAGTATAGGTAAGTGCACTTGCAGTCCAAAAAAAAAAAATAAATAAACAAAAAAGCAGGGGGGGAATCATGTTTGAGATTTAAATAAGCCAACTCCCCCCAAAATCTTCATTTAATACAGTGACATTACCAACTTCACAGAGTTTATGATTCAATTACTGAAGCACATAGGAAAAAGGAGAGAAAGGCCAGTCAATTTGTTACCAGTCTTGACAGGTGCTTAAAAGTAAAACTGCTGATTTCTGCTCTCTTCGCCCAGCCCCATGCCCCAGCATCCAACAGACTTTGCCTCAGAACTGGCCCAGCCAAACAGGAAGCATGCTTTGGACAGTCCCAGAGCTAATCTGGAAACCTCTCAAGAACAGGCACTCCCACCCATGTCCTGCACTCCAGGGACAAAAGGCTCAGTCATGCTAACCATTAACTCTTCTCCCTCTCTGGAGTCAGTTGAGTGGAACATGGTGGAATTGTGACACAAGGAAGCACAAATGCACCTCATTCAACCATAAGCAGGGAGGGCAGCAAAGTGAATTTTACCATGGGTTACAGAAAAGCATGAGTCTCTCCTATTACCCCACCCCTAGCAAAACCCTTCAATATTACGAAACATAGACTGGTAATGTGGGCAAAGTCCACCCCAGATGTTTGGGCACCAGGCAATCTCTCAGAGCCCACACGTGGGTCCACTCCGTGGCTTTGTGGGCTGCTGCAAAGCTCGCCTCCCTCTTCCCAGCATCAGTAATGCATGCTAATGATTACCAGGGTAATTCCACTTTCCTGCTAGATGGTTTTCTGCTCCGAAGAGTACATGAAGCAACTTGGCGGGAAGAAGCTACAAGAATCACAGACACAAAATCTCACCATTCAAACAGGCATTTCTCCTCCCCAAACACACACAGCAGTGGACCATCCAAAAATAGTTGTAGCAGCTAAAAATCAGAAGCCAAGGAAAGACTCTTCAGAATTAAAAGTCTTCAGCTGCCAGCAGAAGGAGAGAGGCCAACTGCTGCTGCTGCTGCAGAGAAGGCCCTGCTCCCTTCTTGAATGAGTCCACAGTGGGCACTCGAAGCCAGGGCACATCCACTAACCCAACTTTCCACCACCTGCCACCTCTCCAGGTATGCTCAAAATTGCAGCCCAACACATTTGAAAGGCACCAGATTGCAGGAAGTTACAAGGAGAGCATATTCCCCAAGATATAAATGGTCCAGGTCATTTAAAGGCATTTGACCTTTCTGGGATGCATGTCTCAATGCCACAAGGGTGCCCCCCACCCCAAGCAGGGCCACCCACATCCTTCAATTCTTTCCACAAAGCACAGCCTGTGCAGCTGTCTGCCCAGGATGCTGTGCTTGAGAAAGGGGCCATGAAGATGCAACTCGGAGCATCCACCAGCCCATTCAAGTCTGGAAAGATGCTTTGATGGGCCCACAGTAACAGTCAGGAGCCTGACTGGGAACCAGTTAGGAAGCACCTCTTTCAGGAGTAACTCTGCATTTTAACCTTGTACTGTGGACACAGCATGTGTGTAGCAGGATAGAAATAGGGCATGCTGCAGCCAATTTTCTCCAACTTAAGGATTCTTGGAGGTGACACAGACACACAAACCTATTAAGGTTAGATGAGACACGGTCAAATGTATTTCCAACAGGAAGCCTCCGGACAAGTCACGTTGGAGCAGGAAAACTTCTCTCTCATCCACTACTGCACTGGGAGTTCAAGTCTCCTTTAACATTGGCCTGGATGTCCACTGAAGAATCACTTGGCACCAGTTTCAGTTTAATGATCTACATGCACCACTTGGAAGGATACTGGCTTTTCCTCCCTACTGCAGAAAAAGAGAGACAGTCTAGGCTGTTGGACAGTGGAAGGAGGGAGGGACAGGAGGGACGGAACGAACCAACCAACCAACCAACCAACCAGAATCACCAAGTCTTTTCAAAACTGGCTGAACAAGAGGGGAAGGAATGGAGAACTCACAGCCTCATTACTGCTTAATGCAACAGTATTTACTCCTTTATAAGGTCAGGCAAATTACAGCTTCCTAGAACTGGGTGGCTGCTTTTTCTGTTTGTTTGTTTTAAAGTGCCCTACATCATCTGAAGCAAGAAACAAGGGCAAAGAAAGTCACAAGTACAACCTTTGTAGGGTCAATTACATCCTGCATGTGGGCAATCCAGACAGGTTGGGCTCTGCATGTTGTTCAAGGGCCTTCAAGAGAAGAAAGAACCCCACCTCTCTGGCTCAGAGAAGAAGGGCAGCTTTAGACGTGAAGGTGGGAGGGAAATTTGGAAAGATTCCACAAAGTAGGAATGCCTCAGTAAAGCCAGGCAACCTAACTGCACGTGGGTACATGTGGCGGGCTCAGAGCCCTGACGACACAGGAGTTTTCAGACCCAGAAACCTCTCACAAGGAGAGGAGGTGCACAGATGTGGTAGAACTCACCACAGGAAGTACAGAATGCTGGAGGGGGAAGCACACCCACCTTTGGCGGCAGACAAGGCTGGAGGCAGAAGCAGGCCCAGGGGGCTGCGAAGGGCAGCCCACATTGTGCAGAGGCAGCCTTTCTGAGCCTGGGCCCCTCCAGATTTTGACCTAAGATTGGGATGGTAATCCAGCACATTTCATAGAAACAGAGAGAGTCAGAAGGGACCTCTCAGGTCATCTAGTCTGACCCCCGGCTCCAGCCGGCTCCACTCATGACATGCCCACCATGGACATGTCTAGCCTGTCTTTGAACATCCTCACCCTCATTTCAAGGGCACCAGGGTTGGGAGAGGCCAACCTAAGCACGGCCCGTTTTAATCCTGAAGCATGCTATTTTACAGCCCTGTTGGGATGGCTGGGGCTCTCACAGCAGTTGCTGAAGCAGCCCTGCAGCTACCACCCATGAGTGGCCATGGAGTACCCCTGGCCACAGCCGCGGGCTCTTTCTGGACAGGAAGGGCTCTGGAGGCCCCCCTGCTCTGCCTGAGGCGTGTCTGAACCATGTGGGTCTTCCTGTACTCAGGAGCTGTCCTGCGTCCATCGAGGGTCCGCTGGCCCCAGCTTCCAGCTTGCTCCTCTGCCTCCAGGGCTGACTCTGGGCCAGGCCTGTGGCTTCATCTCACCCACCCAGGCTATGACCAAAAGAGATCCCTCACGCCCCCTTCCCTGAGAACCCTTTTACTGTTCGCCTGAGGGCACAATATGAGCGGCTTAATTTTCCAGAGTGCCTCTGACAGTAGTGCGCAAGCAAGGAATAGTTTGCAGAACCATGTACAACGTGAAAGACATGGGCAAAGATTATTCCCTTTCACACACTGGCCTATATAACTACAACTCGGGCTCATCCAGTTTGCAAGAAATGGAGGACAAACACAGGAACTTGCCTCGTATCAAGTCAGCCTGTTGGTCCATCTAGCCCAGTGCTGTAAGCTCTGGCGGGCAGCCATGGCTCCCCCCACCCCTTCACCACAGGTTTCAGGCAGGAGCTTTTCCTTACCTTGCCTGAAGAAGCTGAGACTGAACATGGGACCCTTGGCAGGCAACATAAGAATGCCATTGCTAAGTTCCAATCTTTCCCCTAAAACGAAACTAAAATCCCAGTCCTCACAGCTTTGGATGAAGAGCAAATTTAAGTGCGAACATCAGAGGCTACAAGTCAGCCTGGCCTCGGTGCACCTAGTCCAGGACAGCGGCACTGGCAGGCAGCTGCAGCTCACCAGGGCTTCAGGCAGGGCCCCCTCCAAGCCTTACCCGGAGATACTGCTGGGGACACAACTGGGCCCTCTCCACGCCATGCCAGGATGCCAGCGGTGACATACTGCGATCAGACATGTTTGTGCACGACTGGGCTGTTAGCCATGCTGCCCCCATGCACGCTTAAGCCAGGGAAAGGGTGTGTGCACCTTCCAGATGCTGCTGGACTGCAACGCTTGCCGTTCCTCAACTCTGGCTGTACTGATGGGACTCATCTGGGTGGAGAACACATTGCCCCACACTCCGCTTTAGGCTCAGAGGCAGTGCATCTGTTTCTCAGTAGGCAGGGATGGAGCAACCGCTTTCCTGCCTGGCTTCTGTGCCTCCCAGATATCCAGTGGGCCACTGTGGGAAACAGGATACTAGAAGACACTGCACTAACTGCGGACCTTCCTTCTGCAAAATGCAGGGATGGGTGCCATTTTGGACCACTCTCAGAGGGGCTTAAATGAGTTCATGGAGGAGACTTGCACCATCTGCTGGCCATGATGCCTGAGCATCTGAAGCACCTTGCCACCAAAGCAGCTACTGGGAAAGAGGAGTGCTACTGGGCACGGAAATGTCCTACCTCTGGGCATCCCACAGGTGCCTGGTTAGCCAATGTGGAACAGCATGCTGGACGAGAGGTCCCTTTGGGTCTTTCTCCAGTTTCAGGGCTCCTCTCAGGTCTCCTGAGCATAGTGCCCAGTACACCTCCTTGTCCATCCCAGACTTCTGCCTCCGGCTCAGTCCTGATGGAGGCCTAGCTGAGCACCAGGACAAAGCTGTTTTGCCACGGGGGTCTGAGCAAAAATAGAGCCCATCTGCCCATAGTTTCTGCTTCCCAAAATGCCAGGACAAAAAGGAACAGATTTATATAGCACTTACCATGCTTAAAAACATATCTAAGCAGTGACATACTAGCAACACTCTAGTAACTCTGGGTCAGGGCAAATCTAATTTTTGAAAAAACAACTGACAGCCAATCAGAAGTGATAGGATTAAACAAGTCCAGTCTCAGGAAACTGCACTGGTGCAGCTCGCATGCTGGAGATTTCTCTCTAGTGATACCACACAATAGTAGAAAGCCTGCCAACCTCAATCCCACAACTCTTCCAGTGATAGCTGAACCTCCACTATCTTAGAAGTCCAGTTCATCAACCTGAAGAGGTACTTTACAAGAAACATATTTTCAGTCTAATCCAAAGTCTCCAAGGAGGCTTGAATTTTTGCAAGGAAAATCACAGAAACACATGCATAAACACCCTTTCAAACCATTTTTATCAGACTCGCACACAAAACATTCAAATGGCTAAATTCACTCAGAGAAAATGAGATCGCCCTTACGTACAGTGCAGCGTTAGCCGGGCATGCTTGCTTGGACTGACATTAGGGTGTGAACTCCAGGATGCCTGGAATTCCATTAACTCCATCAGAGCATTTCTGCTGTTGAGGTCTGAAGCAAAACCCGAGAGGGCAGTGCAAAGCCTGCACATCAGATTCTGTGGCATGGTTTCTTCAAGATCACAGCCCTAAGCCCTTGTAATCAGGTATTTCCCTGAAAAGATACAAAATCCTGCCCAGCAGTGTTTGTCCTGTGTGATGCTGTTCTGGAGGGTTCCTCCACAATATTGACTTAAAGATGATCAGGCCATTGGAAAAGAAGCAAGAAAAAGTTCCAGCATTGACATGAGTTGGACAATTAGGACAAGGTGCCTTCTTCGTCTGGTCTAGCAGGACAGACCTTGCATTCTTCTTTGATGTCACGGTCCTAGACCTCCTTTTGAGCAAGTACTAAGGATGCAGGATGAGGATTTGCAGTTGGATGCATCCAAGGAGCTCTCAAGAAATGCAAATGTGGGACTTTTCTTGTTTGTCTCCAAAATTTATCACTCAGCAGGTGTGCTGCCTCCAGAGAGGCCTCGCAGCCTTTCATTGCCTGGCCCTCTGTGAATTTGTCAAGTTCTTCCTTCAGGTAACTTAGATTGGCCATGAGTCCTGCCCCATAACTATGTCTAAATATACTGACAACGGTAACTATAAAGAAAATACAGATGCATGTTTTACTGATTGATATTGACTGTTTTGGGGAGGAAAAGTTGCTATGCTAGCATTACTGAAATAAATTATTTGGAACATTATATTACATTTTGCAATGAACTAGTACTAAATGGTTTATTGCTTTGTTAGGTAGTCGAGTTCTTGTACTGCACCTTAGAAAAGCAGAATAGAAATTAAATCCCACCAACAGCCCCAGAGGTTCAATTTATGTAGTATGCCATTCCCTTCCCTAACAACATGGTGGAAGAGAAAAGTTTTCCTTTATGCAGATTCCTGCAGAACTCCATGGCTGCCATTTGGTGTAGGTTTCTCCTGCCAATCAAATTTTTGAAGACAGCTACAAAAAATATGTGAGAGAAGAAAGCAATGTGTGGGATCCACACAGGAGGGCATCCCTATCAAGGCGACTTCAGTGGGTATTTGGAAGCTCTGTGTTCTGGAAGAAGAGGCAGACAAATTTTAAACATCAAATGGTTGTTCCATAGTATTTGTATCTTTCATGGTTTCATCCAGTGGTTCTGTTTGCCTGCAAGCTGGCTGAGATCCTTGCCTATGAATCAGGGAAAACGCAGAAATACATATAGGCGGAAGGCGAAGTGTGTGGGAGAAAGGGGCAAGTGGCAATCCTGGAAGCCCCTGAGAGCACGGTGCTAACCACTGGTGTGCAGAACCGTGCTCAGCTTCATGGATCCCGAGCTGCACAGGCCTGACTAGCAGCGACTGACTGCCCAAAGACATCCTGAGACAGAGACTGGCCGCAAGAGGCACTCCAGCAGGATGCAAGCAAACCTGAAGTCCCCAACAAGGTAGGACATGCACACTGGGCAAACTCTGGGACATTCTCAGGTAAGAAAACCGAGGACTATGGAAACCCCAGAGCATGCCAACCTCATGAACATAATATAGCATCTTCAGAAAACTAAGTTAGTTCTAGGCAACTCTTACAAGGTGGAACACTTACTTCAGCTGGTACAGAACAAAGCTGCCAGGGTGCTGACAGGGACCGGCTGTTATTCTCACATAACGCCAGTCCTCTACCAGCTCCACTGGCTTCCAGTTGAAGTCCGGGCCCAATTCAAGGTGCTGGTTTTGACCTATAAAGCCCTAAACAGCTTGGGACCAGGATACCTGAAGGAACGTCTTCTTCCTTATATGCCCTCATGCCCCTTAAGATCTGCGGGAGAGGCCCTACTCTGGGAACCCTCCCTGAAGGAAGTAAAGAGGATATCTACTTGGAGTAGGGCCTTCTCTGCGGTGGCGCCCAGACTGTGGAATATGCTCCCCAGAGAGGTTCACCTGGTGCCGAGTTTATATTCTTTTCAGTGCCAGGTGAAAACCTTTTTATTCAAATGTTATTTTAAGAACCACTGATTTTAAAAGGTAATAGTCACTTTCTTTTATTTAATTTTATCTGTTTGTATTTTTATTAACTATTTATTATTCCTATTTATTGTCATTGTCTATGGATTGTTTTTATTGTTGTTTCTCAATTTCAATGTTGTAAGCTGTCCTGAGACATTGTCGTAAAGGACAGCATATAAATGTTTTAAATAAATAAACACAGTAATAATCCATCTTCTGATCTTTCAAGATTCTCAAAACCTGCTTGATCCTTTCTGAACATTTGTACTTTCCACTACATTCTGGAAAGGTTGATTCGCACAGCTCTGAATCAGCCCAATACAGGCGTGTCCATAAGCAAAGAACAGAGCACTGAGTCGCAGTGCAGTCCAGACTGGTGCAGGGTACCAGTCCACCTTCATTGGCAGAGAGATCTCAGCAGGAAAGCTGCAGTTTTCTTCAGAGATAACCTGCTCATGGGAGGACCTGATGGCTTCAATAGCAAGTTTCAGATTTCCCACACCAGAATGACACAAGTTTTCTAAATCTTCAAGTATTCTGCAATGGTGCCTTTATTTTCTTGCTCCTAAGTGGAGGATTTGGCATTTGTCCGTAATGAATTCCATTCTGTTGTTCTCTGCTCAGCGTTCGAACCTATCAAGTATCTATCTCTGTCTTTCAAGGTATTTGCTGTTCCTCCCAGCTTTGTGTCACCTGCAATTTAATTACCTTTCTTGGTATGTCCTCATCTACAACATTAATAGAAACGTTGAAGAGCACTGGGCCCAGGACAGAACCTTGCAGCACCCCACCTGCCACCTCTCCCCAGTCTGAGCATGCGCCACTGATGAGCACTCCTTCAGAACAAATTTGCAGCCACTGCGGTGGCAAAGTCTAGCCCACTTTTTGCTAGTGTGGCGATCAGGATGGCATTCCCATGGCTGCGCAAGTGGAGGAGAGCAACTTGGTGCCATGAAGTACTGACATGTTTGGGTTCTGCACACCTAAGCTACTATCTCTTTCCATGTATCCCTTTCATAAGCCAGTCTAGCAGGAGGTGAGAATGGAAACACACCAGTCCAGCAGCCTTGCTGACAGACTGTTTAATTTTTCCTCTCCTTGGACCATTCCCTTTTCTTTGTGTGCTTCTTTTTAGACTGTAAGCCCACAAGCAGGAGCTGTCTTGTTTTACTAATTGTACGTAAGCGGCTCTGGAGCCTTTCTGAGTAAAATGTGGGCTTAAAAATACTCTCAATAAGTACAGGTCTGTATGGTAACGGCAGGCAGCAAGTACACTGACCGTGGTTGTTAATGGCTGACCTACTTCTGACACTTTCTTCCCCCAAGGATTTGCCAAAACCCAAGATGGATGCTTGAGGGAATAAGGCTGCCAGTTTTAAACTGATTCACTGGGGGCAGATTAAAAAGGTAGTTGCTGATTAACAGATTTGCAGCTGTTTCTTTAAAATACAGCAAAAACTGCAAACATTGTGTGCCATCCTGGAAGAGGTCTTCCCCCAAGGAATACATCTTCCAAAGGGTATCTGCTGTGGCATGCACATGCACCAGTTAGGAACAAAAACGCATCCTTCATTTTTGGAAATTACTGCTTTGTTCAAATGGAAAATGCATGCACTTTTCAAACACTTGACTTCTTATATAAATCAACCACTAAGATTTCTTCCCTCATGTGGCTTTCGTGATTCCATGTTCTTAACCGAATAAGATGGCCAGGGAATTTTAACCTGTCAACCAGCCCCACTGATTTCATTAGATTTTTGTAACTCAGGCCTAACCACAAAAGAAGAAGAGTGCCAGACATCTGAGAAGATACTAGATCGCATCTAGGAAAGTCCATGACAGCACAACGGGCACTGCTAGTGGATGGGGTCCCTCTTCCCCCTGCAACCCCCAGCAGGCCACAAGCACAGGAAACACACAGGGTCCTGCCTTCTACAGAGCCAGACCCTTGGGCCACCAAGCCCAGTACTGTCAGCAGCAACAAGCTCAGCACCCCAGCCTTCCAAACACTGACGAGGGACGATAGAAGTTGAAAGCCAACCCATCTGAGGGGCACCAAGTTGGAGAAGGCTGTTCAAAGGGATTCAGAGAGAAAGGAGAGATGGGGATTTGATTTAAAACCTAGGGAAGAGGACCTCCAGTTGCAGATTAAGATATCAGAAATGTTAGCTTTTCCCACTGGCAAGTTAAGAAGAGGCAGAAGCTATCAGGAAAAGGCAATGGGTCTGTCTTTTTTTACATTGTTGTTGTTATACAACATCCAGCCATAAAGGGATTGTTGAGCTCTCTCTCACCATTGCCTAAATGTTTTGGCCAGCAGCCCGCAAGAACTCACAAGTCTGCCCAAGAACCTTCTGACCCCACAGTGAGGAAATGTGGGAAAGCATTGGCAGAAGATGGCAGGATGCAGAACTAATACTCAAGGAACTCAATTGTTTAAGATGACCCCAGGCAAACTAGGAGGGCCAAGGTCTCCAGTCTGCCACTCACTTTGTGTGCCCAGCCACATAATTATACTGCTAAACTGCCAAACATATACAGCAAAATGTGCTTAGCTGCTAGTTCAGATTATAGGAAGTATATAGGAAGCTACTAGTTCTATTGAAAACAGTAACACTGCTTGGAATGTATTATATGCTTGACACTTAAAACAGCAAGTCCAGTGATAACCTATTTCCACCAAAAGAAAAAAGAAAAATCCATTTCATTTTTTCTGCCTCTAATAATTTTCTTGTGGATTAAACTTGGGTTCAAAAGCAACTAAAAGCAACTTAAACATTGTCTTTCTATTAAGACATCTAAATCAGTTCAAAACCTGCTTTATGCTTTTACAGAAAGAACAGTCAAATCACCAACGAGGTTGTTTAGTTGATATGTAATGCCAAAGAATTCTGGTGCTGAAAGGTAATCAATTTGGAAAGAGAGAGGATTTCTTCAAACTTCAAACTTTTTCAGAAGGTGGAAAAGACTTCCACATTTAAACAAAGCTTTTAATTAAAATATCTCTCAAAGAACTTCTTCCCAAGCTTCCTTTCCTGCCAAGTCTAATGGGCTCTCTTTAAAAGGATGTTCTCACCCTCAATTTCCTAGTCAAAAATTTTTACATTATATTCTAGTTGCAATATGATGCATACTAGAGGCTGTCTTTCTAATTCATAAGGGATTTCTATAAAGAATAACTGTTAACAGCAGCTTCATATTTTGAACTGTAAATCAAACACAATTTATTTGATCATACATCTGTTGAAACAATGACTGATGTACTATATTTTAAAGGATAAAGAATGGCCTAAAACACCATTTTGTTCCACTATGTCAGCCACACCAGGGCCTGGTTTACCAGGATTGGAAACCCAAGTCTCAAGGCTCGGCCCTATCAGAAGGCCCAGGCGTAAATATATAAACACCAGTTCCAACATTCTAGCAACTAGCAGTGCTGGTCAGCGCTAGCATGTCTATTAAGGCTGACATGGACAGGCAGCAAAACCATAGTGAAGGCAGCAAATGAAATCTGAGCCAGCAGAGAAAGGGCTTGGTGTGCCTGCAGGAGTCTTTAGAACTGTTGGTCTTTGGTTAATTCTGTTCTCTTTATGTATCTCCCCTTTTATTCTTATTTATGAAGAGAGCGTGTCAAGCAATTCTGCACCAGATGCTCAGAATTTAATAGATGTTTTAAAAGTTTATAATTATCAAATTATTAAATATTAAAACTGTTTGTGAATAATAGGAACACAATTATTTATACTTCCATAGTGTTTCACAGCATACGAAGCATCACAGAAAGAAAGTTCGATAGATGTGATCTATACTCTATCCTCAGGTTTTCAGATCATTTTTAAATTGAAGCTGAATAAATCTCAGATCTAAATTATTGATTGTGCTTTAGATTAGGCAGTAATTTATCTGTGCTTTGACACAGTCGAGTTTCAGAAACGTGGGTGCGTCAATTGATTTGCACAACGTATTATAATTATACTTAGCATTTATATAGCAGTTTTCATCTTCAAAGACAGCCACACGCATCAATTGATGACTTTTAACAGCGAGCACTTCCATTTGAAGGGAACAAGTTTGAAGCAATTTATTCCTCCCACAGTTCACTGAAGTTTCTAGTTCTCATTAATACAGGACAATTTACACAAGTAATAAATGAGTGCCTGCAGATGCTTATACAAAGACAGACAACTAAAGCCCAACCAAACTGGGGTTGTCTCTGCAAACCAGTGCAATTTTCAGACCTGCTGCCAGGTAACTTTTCAGCTGCAAATATGTCAGGCTGAGCCTGGGACCTGACACAGAATCAGGGCTGCTCCCAAAGCGTGCTCTTTTGCTTCCAGACTTTCTCAGTGCAATAGTGCACTGGGCGCACCACCTGCACCAACCCCTGGGCAAGGTGTGCCTAGCCATTGTGATCCATACCTAAGCCACACCAAGATTAGTGCAATTATAAGGTCTTGTACAAGGGGCCGCTTGAAAGATGTCTGAGCGCAGCAGCCGGACAGCAGAGTTGAACTGGTCACTCCAGACACATGGAGCAGCTTGGCCATTCTGCTTCAGAACATCCTCTGAAGTGATGATTTTAGCATCAAGAGCCTGTTCAGATGACCCAGAATTCTAGAGGACTGCAGTCTGCAGCTAGGGAGGCCCTTCTCCAGGTGTCCCTTGCCTAGGGGTTCACATGGCACCTTACCAATGACCTCACCAGGTCAAGATCATTTGCCAAAACTTCAATTCATGAATTTTAATGCTGTTGTTCCGTTGGTGTTGATTGCAAATTTTGACAACTGCACTTGTTCCATTCTTTTTCAAAGAATCCTTTTGTAAGCTCCCTTAAAAATCTTGATTGAAAGGTAGGATATAGCTCTTTTGAACACAACACTTCAGGCTGTGTTCACCAATCATTTTTCTAAAACTATAAAAGAGTCTTGTAACACATCACAAAAGTAGGTGTTGTGCCCTGTGAAAAGTCAACAGTTGTATTCTGGCATCAGTTTTCACGGACACTTCTATCCACTTCATCAGGCTGGTACCCAAGAAAGTTCCTGCCAGAATAAACAGGCTTATTTTGAAGGTGCTGCAAAATCATTACTTTTGCCATAACAAACATTGAAAAACCTGTTATGTCTTTCAACTATTCCAATCCCTGCACTGGCATGCTCTTACAAGCAGCTGTGATGTGGGATAAGGAGGCCAGATAAGAAATAGAGAAATAGATGGAGGGGAGCAAAGCAGTTAAAAACAGTTGAGGAAAAGAGAGTGAACCCAGCAGGCACTTTAGGTCCCAACAAGGGACTGAGCGGGAAGCTGAAAAGGGCTGACTTGGTCACAAGGAGAGGCTGTGAGGGTCATGTGGAAGCAGAAAAACACCTTGAGGCAAAAAGAGAACATGCTGAGACCCTGAGGGTCATCCCAGGAGTGGGATGTCAGAGGGGCTTTTTAATATAAAGGTAGCAGGGCAGAAGTATTGCTTTTCTTCTTAGATTATTTGAAATCCAAAGAAATTTTGCTGATACATCCAATGTTTGAATTCCCCACTCAAATCATTATTTAAATGACCCCACTGTCCCAACTGCCCTGCTGGCATGACAGAAGGTGACAATCCAGGTAGCTTAAAGTTCAGCTTCAGCTCTTCAAAGCACTTTAAAATGGGGATCCTGCCTTCCAATTTCACCAACAGCTCATGATACTACAAATATCTTTATTCTACACAGTATTACAATTACAATCACACAGGCTAGGAAGTTGTCCTCTCGTTCTAAATATGTTCAGCTTACACTGGCTTTGTGATCCCTTCAGGGTGGCCCTTCGGAAGGCGGGGAGCTATGACCCCTTTCCCTGCGCTGCCCAATCAGTCTCGATTCTAGCTGTCCCGATCTGCGCCTGCACATGCGAGAACGAGCATCCACGAAGGTTCTTTCCCCATTATCTCCCACGTTCCCACATCTCATACCAGCAACTTGTGAAATTGCTTCCCAAATTGTGAGACCAACACCCAAATTGGTCTCTTGATGCCCCTTGTTCTGACTTCTCCCTGAATCTTCTTATCTAGTTTATTCTCATTCCCATCATCTGTGCAGCTGGGGAGTACAGATTGTTCTGCTGGCACCAGAAATAGTGCTTCATCAACACCCTGGTTTCTCATGGGAAGTTTCCTCCTCTGGTGTATGTGTCCAGGACTCTTCTGAGTCCATGCGCATGACACTTGCCTTTTTACATTGTATGGATGAAGATAGGGCCTGTCTCACTTTTATTAAACTGTAAACCATTCTGGTAATCCTCCTGATTTATTTATTACCACCTTTCATAGAATCACAGAATAGTAGAGCTGGAAGGGGCCATGAAGGCCAAAAGGTCCAAACTCCTGGCTGTTACAGGACACCAATTTGCACCATCCCACTCGGACACCTGTCCAGTTTCACCTTGAATGCCTCTAGTGTGGGAGAGCTCACCACCTCTCTAGGCACCTAGTTCTACTGTCCTATTGCTCTGACAGTGAGAAAACTTTTCTTGACATTGAGCCTGAAACTGGGTTGGTTATTCCGTGTCCTGCACTCTGGCATCAGCGAGAAGAGATTTTGAGCTTCCTTTTTGTGGCAGCCTTTGAGGGACTTATACAGGGATATCATGTCCCCCCTCAGTCTTCCCTTCTCAAGGCTGAACATGCTCAGTTCTCTCAGTCTCTCCTCATAGGGCAGTGTTTCCAATCCCCGCTTCATTTTTGTTGTCCTCCTCTGGACCCTTTCTAATTTACCTGTATCTTTCTTAAAACGTGGTACCCAGAACTGGACACAGTATTCCAGGTGAGGTCTGAGGAGTACAGAGGAGCTACTACTTCTCATGATTTGGAAGTGATACTTCTGTCAATGCATCCCAAAACAGCATTTGCCCTTTTGGCAGCTGCATCACATTGCTGGCTCATGTTTAGCCTGTTGTCCACAATTACTCCAAGATCTTTTCTTTTTCCATTCTGTTGAACCACATATTCCCCATCTTGTATTGATGCATTTGGTTTATTTTCCCTAGGTGGAGGACTTGGCACATGTCCCTAATGAATGTTATTCCGCTGCTTTCAGCCAAATGTTCAAGTTTGCTCTGGATCTTCATTGTGTCTTCTAGGGTATTTGCTATATTTCACCCAGTTTTGTATCGTCTGCAAATTTGATTATCTTTCCTTGTACTTCCACCAAAGAAAATGGAGCTGAAGGCAGCCGACAATCATAAGTAGTTTGTAAATATTACAACTTGGTTAACTCTGTAATAAAATATTAACTCCACTTTAAAAAAAGCAACAGGAAAAAACAACATTCAAACCAACATACCATCTTACATGCAAAGGCCTACATGAATATAGAAAAAAGTTTCCACCCACTGGAGGGAGAACTAATGCCAGAGAGGCACTTATGCAATGTTTTGCATAAACCAAAATATAGTCATAAATTATGTCAGTTTAATAAGCTACTACCAGAAATAATGGCTAGATGAAAAGACGCAGACACACTCAGACACAGTGCAAGTCTTGCAGTGAAACAATATGGCCTCACAATTTGCTCATGGTATTTTAGCACATCTTGCTACATGGCTGCCTGCTACTACCGCTGGCACATTATGAGCTACAGCAACCTAGGCCAGCCTTCCTCAACCTGGCAGCCTCCAGTTGAGATAATGGACACGGCAAGGTTGGTGGCCGGTTTGCAGGGGATGGGGTATGAGGCGAGACTGAGGGAACTGGGCCTCTTCAGCCTGGAGAAGAGGAGACTCAGAGGGGATCTGTTGGCTACATACAGGTATGCGAGGGGATGTCACACCGAGATGGGTAGAGACCTGTTCTCCCCTGCAGAGGAAGGCAGGACGTGCTCCAACAGAGCAAAGGTTCCATTTGGATGCCAGGAAGCACTTCCTGACAGTTGGGACCCCGAGGGTGTGGAATGGGCTTCCACGGGAGGTGGTTGAGGCCTCATCGGTGCAGGTGTTTTATTTATTTATTTATTGTTTGTTTGTTTGTTTATCATTTCTTTATTTATTAAAACATTTCTATGCTGCCCCTTGCCAAAGCCTCGGGGCAGCTTACAATAAAATACAATAAAATACAAAAATAACAATATAAAATTAACAATATAAATAACAATATAAAAGAATAGCAATATAAAAGAAGTCGCCCTGGCCAGATAAATAAGCAAATATTGTTAACAATTAAAATGAGTTTAAATACAAAGGTCTTCACCTGGCGCCGAAAAACAAATAATGATGGCGCCAGGCGGACCTCTCTGGGGAGCACATTCCATAGATTGGGCGCCACTGCAGAGAAAGCCCTCCCCCGAGTACCTACCCTCCTAATTTCCTTCACGGAGGGTTCCCGGAGAAGGGCCTCTCCCGTTGATCTCAGGGGGTGGGCGGGCATATATGGATGTAAGCGCTCCTTCAGGTAACCAGGACCCAAGCCATTTAGGGCTTTATAGGTCATCACCAACACCTTGAATCGGGCCCGGACTTCAATGGGAAGCCAGTGAAGCTGTCGGAGGACTGGAGTCATGTGAGCATAACGCCCAGTCCCCATCAGCAACCTGGCAGCTCTATTTTGAACCAATTGAAGTATCCGGACCGTCTTCAAGGGAAGCCCCACGTAAAGCGCGTTACCGAAGTCAAGGCGGGAAGTCACCAGCGCGTGTGTCACCGTCGCCAGGCAGTCGTACTCCAGGTAGGGGCGCAGCTGATTAATCAGCTGAAGCTGAAGGAAAGCGCTCCTCGCCACCGCTGTCACCTGAGCTTCCAATGAAAGCTCCGGGTCGAGGAGCACTCCCAAGCTGCGGACCTTGTCCCTAAGAGGGAGTGCAACCCCATTCAGGTGTTCAAGGATAGGCTGAACGTGCACATGGTGGGCATGTCGTGAGCAGAGCCGGCTGGTGCTGGAGGTCAGACTAGATGGCCCGGGAGACCCCTTCTGACTTGCTCTGTTTCTGTTTCTATGTTTATCCTTCCCTTTCTAAAAACATTTGTGTGCAATCTATTGCAGTCAAGTTAATTACAGGAGAATCACTCAAACGCAAAGCACAAGTCCTGCCCTTGACCACCTCCATGGATTCTGCCCAGAAGCACAGCAGCGAACCCTTGTGCCATGTGGGCCATCAAGCCCAGGACTCCCCAAGGCATCACATTATGGGTCTTTCCCAGCACTATTTTAATGTGCCTGGGAACGAAACTGGGACCTTCTGCAGGTACTTCTGTTACAATCAGTTAAGCTCATGTGCAAGTCTGTCTATGCAGACATTAGACCCTAGATACTTGTTTTCTTTAAAAAAAAAAAAAAAAAAAAGGCTTTTCAGGGTGCAAGATTCCCAAGCCAGGACCACATAATCTGTGCATTTGTTTTACCACCTCACAAGTGGCCCTAATTATAGAAGCAGAAATACCCACCAGCAACTTAACACCATAGCGCGTGCTGCTTTTGCATCTGCTGCTCAAACAGACTAAACATCCAGGTTCCTAGCTCTGGAAGAAGAGATTTAAAGCCCTGCATTTCCCTAGGGTGAATCTCAGGAGGGAGCCTTTCCCAGCAAAGAGAGCAGTTTGCCAACACAGAACACATACCCAGCCTTGGCAAAATGAGGCATCGTACTGTCAGCCTCTGGTTACACATGACGAGTATGACTCAAGTGTGAAACTAGATTTTAAAATTGCCTTTCCAGTGTGGGCACAACTTCACCCCCTACCACACACATAATAGTTAAGCCTTCATTAGAATTTTTTTAAAAAAATCTAGCAAGAAAGCTATTGCCATTTTAATTCCTCATTTGATTTTCAGAGTATTATGTTACTTCCTCCCCATCAGATAATTAGAATTGTGAAAGAATGAGGAAATCAACCTAATGAGCAAGCTTTTTGAAATTGTTTATTGGATTTTTGCTTATATGTATATATCAAAAGCCCCTGAGACATATACAAAAAGTATACTCACAAGCAGGCAGAGCGAGCGAACAGACAGCCCTCCGCGGCTGGCTTTGCTTATTTCCATTTTGGGGCTTCTATCACTTGGCCCCACTCAGGCTGGCCCAACCCCACTCTCCTCCTAGATGATGGACCCTTACAAAGCAGCCTTGCATGGGGGAGCACAAGAGGTGCGACAGGGAGGCCCTCCTGAAGCTCTTTGTGCTGCTTCTTGAGGTTTCTCATCAGCGGCATGCCAGCTAAATACACCTGCCACATGGTGATTTCCAGTGTATGCGCTACCACTGAGGTATCACCACTACCTGTACTTCCATAGTGGAGTGAATAGTAGGAGAATTACACGTGAATGGGCAGATTCATAAGGGAGAGATGGGCTGAACTGTGTTGCAGGAGCGACCACAGCACAACAGTTAAAGATTTGCCATGACTAATGCTTCAAATGGTCATCACACAGTTCCGGCTAGCTATCAGGAAAAAACTCCTGTTAAAGCAGTACGGCAATAGAACCAATTACCCCAGGAGGTTGTGGGTTCTCCCACACTGGAGGCATTCAACATGCAGCTGAGCAGCCATGTGCCAGGGATGCTTTAACTCCGAGTCCTGCACTGAGCAGGGAGTGGATCTTAATGACCTCATAGGATGATTCCATGTTTCTGTGACTCCAGACAGGCCAAGCTACAACCACCTGAAGCACCTCATCCTGTCCAAACCAACCTGAAATGCAGCAGTACAAAGAACACATTGCAGTAATCCTGTCTTCAGGTTGCCAGTGCCTATACCACTGTGACTAAGCTATCATGCCTCTTGCAGGCCATTATTGTAATTGTAGGACATCATTTCTAAAACATAAGTGACCTGCAGCACTTTGGCAGAAAGGCAGCATTCAAACAGCATGAGACATTCCTTCCTGCCTGTATTAGGGAGATGCTGAACTTACCAGAAACCAGAGCAGTGAACTCTAATTTGTGTTAGGGACTGGGGTCGAGCTGCAGAATGAACACGCTTCTCCCAAAGCATGTGTTAAGACTGGCCGGTGCAAAAGCTTTTGATAGTGCAGAAAGCTCTGTGTGTTCCAGTGACCATTTGTTATCTCATAATGACACTCTCAGAACTGGCTTGAAGGGAAAGAGCTTTTCATTTATGCTACCATCTATTTTAATACTACATTAGTGAATAAAATTGTTTTTCTCCCCCTAATATTGATACCCAAGGCGAAAGCTCAAAGCTTATTAGCTATATGAATCTTGTTCATATGGCATTTTAAACCCTAGAGCTATTGTGGCTAACCAGTTTCTTTTGGTGCAAACAAGAGTGATTGTCTGGTTACCACACACAATACAAGCAAAGAATTCCCAAGCTCTCTTCCCAATTTTGCCACAATCTCCCATGTGAGAGTAGCTAATTGCGATTTTCAAACCCAGTCAAAACTGGTCAGCTTCCAAACTGAAAGCAGGACCCCACTGTGCCAGTTACAGCCAAGCTTCAAAGACTAGGGTGGGGGAGAGCGACTGCAGGGGGACAAGAGGCACAAGCCAAGATGAAGCCATGACCAGGCAAGCATCACAAAGCCACATGCAGCAACAGCCTCAAATGTGACAAAGCATTTGTGAGACACGTGAACTCAAATGAGGTTCAGACTGGAAGCTGCCTCGTGCTCAACCTTCACCCACTCTCACCTATGGCAGCTCTCATCCACATACCAGAATAGAAGCACTCCTGGAGCATCAGTGCTAAATTCAGGCAATACAAGGATTTTCCAGCTCACAGAGTGAACACACAGAATACAGAAGGGAAGAAAAGTGCTCTGTGAGGGAGAGATTAGAAAGAGAAAGCCTAGCCCTTAGACCCACCTACAATTCTATTTCTGTCCCCGAGTTTTTGTATGCTACAGAGCAAATGATCTATGCGGGGGGCCCTCCTGTGTGGGACATCCCTTAAGGAGGTGGGAGGGATGGCAGCTAGTAAGAGGGCCTTTTCTGCAACAGCTCCCCATATTTGGAATGCTCTCTCCAAGAAGATTCACCAAGTGCCTTCCTTACATTCTTTTCAGCACCAGATAAAGACCTTCCTTTTAAAAAAAATGTTAACAGTTAATGCCACTCAACCTTTTGTTTTGTATTTTTATCTGTATTTTATTAACACTATTTTAATATGTTGCAATTAGTTTTTACTGTGATTTATCTTATGACTGTAAGCCATCCAGAGGTGCTGTGGCACAACTGGGCAGCCATACAGAGGTTATAACTAACTAACTAACTAAATAAATTTCTAGAGCTAGAGTACTACTTAGGCTAGGGAATTAAAGCAGCATTTTAAATTGGGGAAAGTGCTTTATAAAGCAACCACCAGAGAGCTTACACCACTGATTCTCTGGGGCCAAAGCTTCTGTGGCACAAAGGGTGAGTTCATTCATCCTGTTCAGCAAATGAGACCCACCATTTGTACCAGAGAGATTTGTCACTATGGGATGTAAATGTAAACAAAAATAAACACTTACTTCCAGATTAGGAAAGGTTGACCAAGCTCTGCCAACCCGCCCCATTCTGGAAATGTGGATTTTCCGCCCTTTCTGGTTACTCTTGGAAGTAGCAAATCACTGGGCGGGGCGGGGGGGGGGGTGAAAAAGACACTGGCAAAATACAGGAGAAGACTTGAAGGCATAAACAGTCTGTTTGAGACTCCTCAGAGCACTACCCAGAGAGACATGGAGTGGGGCCTTGACCGGGACGAGTCACTCTGCCTCACGCCGGACACTACTGACAGGGTTGCTGAGAGGATAAAATGAGCAGAGGCTATAGGCAGCACCCTGAGCTCCGTAAAGAAAAAGAGGGATAAAGATGGAATCCTGCTCCATATTGCACAAATGGAGGGATTTCAGAGTAACTGAGCCAAAGTTCCCCAGACAATCTGTTGCTAAGCTGGGGCTTTGCATGAAACAACATTATGGAGTGGAGATTGCCCCTTTGGCAGGAACAGTTGTGTGGGGGTGGGGCGGGGCGGGGGGGAGATACCAAGGGTCAGGCCAGATGCCTGGATGACAGTGTGCTCCATGTGCCTTTTTCCGATGCGCTGCTCGAGCCTGAACCAAAGGGGGAAGTTGCTGACTTGTCCCATGCATGCCACACACTCCATCCAGGTCACACTGAAGTGCCAGATTCACAGATTCATTTTGACAAAGTGTGCCGTGTTCACTCTCTTAAGGGGCCCGCAAGCCCTGGATGCCTTGCTCCAATGTGCCCACACTCCATAACTTTACACATCAAGCACATGCTAGTACACGCTTGGCTGTAGCAAGGCTATAGGCAAACGCCTACAAAACAATCATATCCCCAATAGCACAGGGATTTCAGCTCACTCCAATCATTCTGTTCCTTTGTGCAATAGTTAAATCCCCTCCGCAAACTTCCAAACAGCACTGATGTAAAAATCTGATATACTTCTATGCCTTCCATTATTTTGCTTGCCTTCCCACACAATTATCTGAAGTGGGACGGATGGAACATAGACACAATTCGCTCTATTTTTTAGAAGCAAGCTTTTAATGCTGTCATGTTAACTGCAACCTAAAAGAAAGATAGGAAAAAATACTTGGTAAAAAGTTACATTAAACTGCTGCCACATATGACTTGATAACGGAATGGGGAGAAGGGTATTTAAGTCATGATGAACCTGAGTTTACTATACAAAATAATAAAATTTATATCATTTCCTTAAAGTAGATAGTATTGTTAATTCTTTTCTGTGTGTTGATGTCTTCAAAACCAGGATCTCTTTGTAGCCAAGAGCTGAGTAAAGGGGTGCAAAAATGGGCAAAGAAAGCAGCTCTTAACCAGTCTGAGTACCGAACAGAGTACCCAACCACAGGGAGAGCAGCATCTGGAAAGGGAGCAGGGAAAGCACGATCACGCAGGATCAATTCCAAAGTTCTGTGTTTTCTCCATCCCATGGGGCTGCAGCCATACAGCAAGCAAGTGTTCACTTACAAGCAAGAATGAAGCACAACACATACTGTAAAGCATCCCGCTCCTCTATAAATAGTTAAAGGGCTCTATATAGAAAAGGAATTCCTTTGGAACGCTGGTTCAAGAGAAGGCACTTCAAATTCACAAGCAAGATAGCTTTTTCAGCCTCTAACGTGTTCAGCTCATTCTGGATTTGCAGAGGCATGGCCGGGGGGGGGGGGGGGGAACGGTAGCTTGTCTAACCACATGGTTTGTTAAAAGTTGCTTTAAAAAGCTTCCAGACTTCCAGCAAATCTGATTTGTCAAGCTCTGCAGAGGGCTTCAATTCCATTATCAGTGCAGGAATCTATGGCTGCACAAAGCAGTATCCCCTCCTTCTCGTGCAGCACATCTGCTGCTTTCCGCAGCTGCGTGCCCTGGGATTTGCCTTCAGCTACCTGCTCACTGTCAACAAGGGTTCTGGCACACCCAGTCCAGGAAGGTACACTCTCTCCTTATGGACTCTCTGCTGAGGCAAACTTCATGGACTTCACAGGTTTGTACCTGCAAAGTGCTTAGGGCTGCAGCTGACAGCTTGGTTGTACAGTGATGTTTCAGCAGCACAGTTACTAAGCTGTTAACCAATTAAGAAGGGAATAAAAAGCAAGGAGGTGGACTGGGATACAGGGGAAAATAGCTTTAATTACCCAGTAAGGAAAATCGTAGAGGTGGTGACTGTATCATATCACCTGGTTGTAAATTGCTGGGACCTTCCTACACTTCTAAAATGTGAATTTAAACCTAAATTTTGGAAAGAATTGCTGGAGTGTGCTGAAGGAAGTCAGTTTAACCAATGCTTACAGAAAGATGTGACGGTTCAGAGGGTAAGACTGAGAAGAGGAGGATAATTATATAAGTCACCTTGAGTTCTTTGAAAGGAAAGAAGGTCGCAAATAAATCAATAAATATATAGTGGACAGAGCTGGCACAAAAAAGTCCAGGCACTCCTACTGCAGATCCTTTAACTTGAAGCAGCATGCCAGCATCAGGGCCCAGTTCAGCCTCATCTACCCTCACACCATCCAGATGGCCATGCAGGCTGGGAAGATGTTTCAGTCAAACACACCCAGACAGTATCACACTATTGGGAAAGGCTGCCATACACACAATCCTATACACATTTAGGGAGAAAAGTCTTATAGTTCCCAGCAAGCTTCAACCAGCCTCATGTACCTTAGCTGGCCGCTGAACATAAATTCATTCTATCTTTGCCTCAATGACTTTCTGGGAAAGAGGGCAAGAAGCAATGGGTGATAAATGAAGTGGCAGAATTTTTGTGCCATTTTTGAAATAAGGTGGCTATAAAGGTGGTGCCATTGTTTGAGATTTGGATTCTGGGACTGCAGGCTACACGTCAAGAAAAACAGAAAGGAACATTATATGTTAAAGATACATATCTATACACAGAAATACAGAAAGGTGAGCTCAGTAAACCCATCAGAAGCTTCTGAGATAATAAAATAAAGCAAAGAATACAAGGAACACAGTGCTTGGAGTCTATTAGCAACACCGAGTCAAGGAGAAGATGAGGACAAAACTATTGAAAAATAAATGACCAGTGTTTCAAGAAGGAAAGTCATCATCGTTATGGGGGACTTCAATTTCCCCAATATCTGTTGGGAGCCAAATTCTGCCAATCATGGACCCTCTAAGACATGGATCCTCAAACTGCAGCCCGCAGACCGCATCCAGCCCGCCATGCTGATTTATCTGGCCCGCCTCAGAGCTTTTGGACTTGCTTGGAGAAAACGATCTCCGAGCGAGTCCAAAAGCTCTGAGCCGGGGCAGGCGTACTCAGTGGAAAGGCGGGCACGATCATGGTTGTGCTGGGGGGAGGGGGGGATGGCTGCGATCGCATCCGCTTTCCCTGCACGATCGCACCCCCAATCACACCTGCCTTCCATGCAGAAGCGTGCCTGCGATTGCGCCCATCTTCCCTGCATGATTGTACTGGGGGTGGGGTGGGGAGATGGCTGCAATTGCGGGCGTGCTCATGCAGGGAAGACGGCCATGATCATGGTTGTGCCGCGGGGGGGGGGGATAGCTGCGATCACACCCACCTTCCCTGCACGAGCATGATCACGTCCGTCTCTCCCCACAGCACGATCGCGCCTGTCTCTCCCTCCCCCCCAGCACTATTGCGGACATTGTAGCTATGTCCCTTGAATATGGACATGCTCTTCCCCACTTCGGGCTTCTGCTACGACCCAAGCAAGCGGAGCAAACATTTTAAATTCTTTTTTACAATTTTAATTAATTAATTAATTTTAACTTTAATTATTTTTAAGTTATCTTAATTTTAATTAATTTTAATTTTTAATGTGCAGTGTGCATAGGAATTCATTCATATTTTTTTCAAACTATAGCCCCGGCCCCCAACAGTCTAAGGGACAGTGGCCCCCTGTTCAAAAAGTCTGAGGACCCCTGCTCTAAGAGATTACTAACATGAGCTGCTGATGACTCCGTCCTACAGAAAGTGGAGGAAGAAGCAAGAGGAACAGCTATCCTTGACTTGCTACTAACCAGCAGGGAAGACCTAGTGGACAAAGTGGCAGCTGTGGGGACTCCGGGGGAAAGTGACCGTGCCACACCTGAATTCTTATACCTAAAGAGGGCAAAAATCCATACAGAGCCAAACATGTTCCCTAGATTTCAAAAAACCCAACTTTAACAAACTCATGACGATGATAAGCAAAGTCCCAAGGCAACTGACTCTAATGGAAAAAGTTCAAGATGGGTAAGAAATAATAAAAAAGAAAATTCTAAAGGCACAATGACAAACAATTCCAAGAAGGAAAAAATGTAGAGGACAACAGAAAAAAAAGTGGCTTCACAGAAAGCCTAAAGATTATCTGAAAACAGAAAAGGACATACACGGCAAGTGGAAGGGAGGTCAGCCTACAAAGGAAAAAATACAGGCAGATAGTTAGGGATCAGGTCTGCAGCTTGGGAGTGCTCCTCGACCCGGAGCTTTCTTTGGAAGCTCAGGTGACAGCGGTGGCGAGGAGCGCCTTCCTTCAGCTTCGGCTGATTAATCAGCTGCGCCCCTACCTGGAGTACGACTGCCTGGCGACGGTGACACACGCGCTGGTGACTTCCCGCCTAGACTTCTGTAACGCGCTTTACGTGGGGCTTCCCCTGAAGACGGTCCGAACACTTCAATTGGTGCAAAATAGAGCTGCCAGGTTGCTGACGGGGACGGGGCGTTATGCTCACATGACTCCAGTCCTCCGTCAGCTTCACTGGCTGCCCACTGAAGCCCGGGCCCAATTCAAGGTGTTGATTATGACCTATAAAGCCCTAAACGGCTTGGGTCCGGGCTACCTGAATGAGCGCTTACGTCCTTATATGCCCGACCGCCCTTTGAGATCTGCGGGAGAGTCCCTTCTCCGGGAAGCCTCCATGAAAGAAATTAGGAGAGTAAGTACTCGGAGGAGGGCTTTCTCTGCGGTGGCGCCCAACCTATGGAATTCACTCCCCAAAGAGGTCCGCCTGGCACCGTCGTTACTGGTTTTTCGGCGCCAGGTAAAGACCTTTTTATTTAAACATCATTTTAATTGTTAAAATATATGATCTGGCCAGGGCAACTTCTTCTTCCTTCTCTTTTCTCCTGCTATATTATTTATTTACTTATTTTATACTGATAATTTTAATTTTATATTATTATGCTTGTAATTCAATGTATTTTTTGTATTTTTGTATTTAATGGTAATTTATTATGTGCTATTGTATTTCAATGTATTTTATTGTGTTGTAAGCCGCCCTGAGGCTTCGGCAAGGGGCAGCATAGAAATGTTGTTATAATAATAATAATAATAATAATAATAATAATAATAATAATAATAATAGTATGGAATTGTAGGAAAGGAGTCAGGAAGCTAACGCTAAGAAGGAACTGAGGCTAGTGAGGGATGCTAAATGCGACAAAAAGTCTTCAGATAAGTACAAAGTAAAAGACAGAAAAGGAAGATCAGTCTACTCTATGTGGATGGCAAGGTGATGACAGATGACAAAGAAAAGGCAGGCGTGTTCAGCTTCTACTGTAGTTCAGTCTTCTCCCAAAAGAAGACTTCATACACCTTTCCTTATGAAGAGGAAGTACAAGCTGAAGGAGCACGGTCACAGCTCAGGATTGATTGACAAAAGGTCAAGAATCATCTAATAGGGCTGAATAAGTTTAAATCCCCAGAAGCAGATGAACTCTATCCTAGAGTCATAAGGGAGCTAGTGGAAGAACTCTCAGAACCACTGTCTATTATCTTTCAGAAATCATGGAGGACAAGGATTAGAGAAGGACTAATGTTGTCCCCAGCTTCAAGAAAGGAAAAAAGAACCTGGAACTACAGACCAATCAGTCTGACATCAATCCCTGGAAAACTCTGGAGTAAATTGAAAAACAGTCAGTCTGCTAAGCAACACAGTGATTACTAGAAACCAACATGGATTTCTCAAGAAAAAATCCTGCCAAATTAATCTGATTTCACACTTTAAGTTATCTCCCTGATGGACTCTGGGAATACTGGGAAGATGGAGTTTATCTTGACTTTAGCAAAGCAAAATGCCCCATGATGTCCTGATTAGCAAACTGGCTAAAAGTGGGCAAGATGGAACAACTATCTGGTAGATCCACAAATGGCTACAGAGTTGGACTCACTGCTCATCAATTTATTGCACATTATCAAATGGAGAAGGTAACAAATGGGGCACCTCAGGCTTCAGTCCTGGGCCCAGTGATCTTCAACATTTTCATTAATGACATGGATGAAGAAGTGTAAGACGCAATGATCAGATTTGCAGCTGACACAAAATTGGGATATATCTAATACCCTGGAAGACAGAAATAAGATTCAAGGCAATCTTGATAGACTGTAGTACTGGGATGAAAATAGGGTGGATAAAAATCAATGATTTTTTTAAAAAATATTTTAAATTGGATTTATTTAAACTGGATTTTTTAAATAAAATGCTTTTTGAGAAAAAATCTTCTATTTAAGATGCATTATAGTTCAAAGGTTAATCATCATGAAATAAGGATTAGTTTTTAATTCTGTAGCATAAGTCTGTATATTCACGCAATGTTTAAATTTTTGGTAAATGAATTACATTAATCTATTCACAATGTCATAATCTTACAGAAAACACTGGAAGAGCATTGGGCGATTTTTCTATCTAAAGATACTATCACAAATGCTTGGTTTTACAGTTCTCAAAACTGGATTTGTTGTCTGCAGAGATTACATACCTCTTCTTCACTGCATAAATGATATAAAATAAACATACAGTTCAGAAAAATACCTCAATCCCATTTTTGTTTTGTAATTTATGTACACAGAATCAACCCCTTACCTCTTATGTGGTAAGTTTCAAACATTCAATGAAGAGAAGAAGGTTGTTGTGAGTGGAATAGATCTGCACAAGAAGCTAAGTGTGAGAAAGGAGTGGCAAGCAGTAAAAATCAGGGTTAAGTGAAACCTTTTGAGCAAATACTTCACAAGTCTTTGGAACTTTTTGTGTATAGTCTGAGGTTTACTATATTATTCTTTCCCTGGAGGAGAAAACCTATAATGGCAGCAGGTAGTAAAAGAAAACCAGTTTGGGAATATTTTAATGAAGTTCCTCTACCTACAGGTAAGGCAAGCCTGCATGCAAATTATGTCTTATTGACTAGTGATTTAAATCAAATCCACCCTAGACGAAAACAGAATAAAATTCAGTAGGGACAAATACCAAGTCCTGCACATAGGAAAAAGAAACCAAATGCATTGATACAAGATGAGGAATACTTGGCTCAACAATACTCCAAGTGAGAATAATCTTTGATTAAATTTTAAAGGATCTTGTAGATCACAAGCTGAGTATGATTCAGCAATGTGTCATGGCTCCAACAGGGTGAATGCTCTTCTAGGCTGCATTAACAGACGTATCACTTCCAAATCCCATGAAGTACTAAGTTTCCCCTTTCCTCAGCACTGGTTATGTCCCATCAGGAGTCCTGCGTCCAGTTCCGGGCACCAGCTTAAGAAAAACGCAGACAAGCTGGAAAGGGTTCGGAGGAGGGCAACAGGGATGATCTGGGGACTGGAGACAAAGCCCTCTGAGGAGAGACGGAAAGAACTGGACATATTTTGCCTTCAGAAGAGAAGACCGAGTGGAGAGATGCTAGTGCTTTGCAAGTACTTGAAAGGGCGTGACAAGAGGACGGACAGGCTCTTCTCGACCATCCCAGAGTGCAGGACCGGGAATAACGTGCTCAAGTGACAGGAAGCCAGATTCTGGCTAGAGGTCAGGAAAATGTCCTGACTGTTGGAGCAGTACTGCAGTGGAACCCATGCCCAAGGGAGATTGTGGGCTCTCCCACACTGGAGGCATTCAAGATACAACTGGACAGCCATCTGAAAGTTTAACTGGGACACCTGTACTGAGCGGGAGGTTGGACCCAATGGCCCTCTGGCCCCTTCCAGCTCTGCTATTGTATGATTCTATGAAACCTGACTGCCACTGCAGAATCAAGACCACCCTTTATTTTTCCGTAGCAACTACTGCAAGACGTTGTTTAAATACTACATGCTGGCAAGGCAAAGATATTCCAGTACTAAGTACGGGAAGGGGAGATCTGGACCACAAGAGCTCTAGTATCAGATCCAAATTGTCACTTGTGATTGTAATGAACAAAAAGTTTCACAAAGCAGCTCCAAGAAGCCCTAAACCTATTTCAGCGTTCATTTAGCAGCTTCAGCTGGGTGCAATTAAAACTTCAGTATTAAAATGTTAGACAATAAAGTAATGAGGCACTTAAAAAATAATCTGTGCTCCACTGGGCCATGCTCAGCACAGATTTCATCAGATAATTTGTAAGACAAAAACATATTCCTGCAAAGTCACAGGCATTGTCCTAAGTTAACTGACTGCTAGAAGTATTAACGCTTATTCTAAAAACAAAACACTGCTGTACTACCATCAAAAGCAGCTGGTTCTTGGTATGAATTCTTCTGTGATCTCAGAAACAAGAATATCACTGCATTAGAATTCTGCTGCAACCCAACACACTTGGAAGTCAGCTTTGCTAAAATCAAAATATCAGGTACACATACACTCACACCTTTTAAAACCCTTGATTTTACCTCCACATTAGCTGCCTCATTCACAGTGTCTGCAAAGTTTAGTTCCTTTAAGATTTAATATCCCCTCTCTTCCTTAGCATCTAGCCCAACACATGCTAAAAAGAATGCTACTGCTATCCTACATTCTCTATTTTGGATATATGGAAGGTGAGCAATCTGAAAGAAAACTTCCCAAGTACCCGATTTTGGAGGAAAGGTGGCTCTGCTTTAAAACTCACAACTATCTGTAGTGACCCTTTCACACGAGTTTGCCACAAGATGTTCAGCTTGCCAGCTCTGTCTCCAGTTTACCAGTACCAGGACAAAGCTGCATGCACCCTGTAGCAGGGATGGAGACACACCAGCACACTCACTGCACACGTTCTAGGCCACAGCCCCTCCCTCCCAAAGCCCCCAAGCCCGCTGCCGGTGGAAGGCAAATTGCTGGTGGACAGATTGCTCTGTGCCTCCCCCAGCAGCTCATGCCACTTCCATGAAGGACATGGAGAAAGGGATGTCTCTCCGCAACACTTTTTCAAAGGAAAAGGGGTTATTTATTATTTTATTTATTTTTCCTATTTATATCCTGCCTCTTTCCTACAAAGGGCCCAAGGCAGCTTACATCATTCTCCTCCTCCATCTTATCCCCACAACAACAACCCTGAGAGGTAGGCTGGGCTGAGAGTCTGTGACTGGCCCAAAGTCACCCAGTCGGCTCCATGGCTGAGCGGGGACTCGAACCCTGATTGTCTGAGTCCCCGTCCCATGCTCTTAACCACTACGCCACACTGGCTCTCCTGGTTAGGGTTAGGGTTAGAAGGGGGCTGGAGATGAGTAGAGGCTTGCCTTTTGGGATGACAAAAATGCTACTTTTGTGGCAGTGGGAGGAGCTGGGCAGGAGCGTATCAGTCAGTAAGGAGTCAGAGACGGCTTTCCTTTGGGTGCTTGGGGCAGGGGAGGGATGGCACAGTTACTAAGAGCTAACAATCGGCAAATGCAAATGCAAATGTGGACCTACAAGTTTTTATAAAAGCGCAATGCTGATGCTGGAAGACAAAGGTACACATGTGTTCATATGCATGGATGCAAGGGAGAGACACTGAAGGCAGTGGAACTGACAGGTAAGGGAATGAATAAAGGTGGGCAGGCAGACGGATGGAACCACTGCTGGCATGTGAACCACCCCACAATACAGATCGCATAAGGATGTGGGGCTGGCAGGAGCTCCCCACCCCCGCTCTTGCTCTGCAGTCACAAGCATTTGCAGTGATAAAGCCGAACACAACCAAGCCAATGAGCAAAATTCTGGTATTTTTGCTAGAGGTACACAGGGTACATTTTAAAGCACCATTTTTGTGTAAAACAGCCCTGAACCATTCTCATGATCTCAATTAAAATGGCTAAAACATGACTCGGGCAAGAAAAAACGTTGTAAGACTACGCAAGCTTAAAACCTGAACTCTTAAAATCAGAACGTTAGTTTCTAAGTGCTCTAAACACATGGCTAGAACAAGTATAACATAATATATAAGAACATGCACATTGTTAAACATTAAAAGAAAAACACAATGAGAACCTCAAATTTTTAAAACGGAAATGAATTTTAATACAGAAGATGGGGCTAACATTTTACAACAATCACAGGTAACAAAGTACTTATATTTAGGGAAGTCAAAGAATGTTACAATTTAAGAAGGTGAAATGTTACAAGCTTGCACACCAAAACTCAAAAAATGAAAATTAAATTAAAAATGAAATGGTTACCAAGATAATGCAGGTCAGGGGATCAAAGGTGAAGGGTCACACATTATTAAAAAGAAATCCAAAATGGCGGCTGCATCAAGATCTCTGCAAAACAAAGGAGCTACAGTAAGTAAAAACTAAGTATCTTGCATGATTCACAGTTATTGCAAATGAATCTAACACAATTAGTTATGAAACATCAGTATTTTAACATTCAAGTTCATTCTGCTACTTAGGAGAAAAAAGTTGTGCAGACAAGTTAACTCTCCTTACCAAAATTATTTTATACCTGCCTTTTAAGGCAAAACACGTGCTTGACTTTAAACAAAGCTATGTTCTAGTTATTCTAACAAATAAAAATGATTAAAACAATGTTTAAAATATACTGTCAACTGTGCTCTTTAAAAAAAGAGGAGTCCAGTTAACTCATAAAACTGACATCAACAGGACTCCTGATCAAGTTGCTCTTGATTCAGGAAACGTGCCAACACACACATGATTAATTTGTTTCAAGTGCCAGTTTAATTCAATAATAAAAAGGCCAATAATAAAAACGTGGTTACTAATAACAACATGTAAGTGATTGAAATTCTGCTATACAAAGAGAAGAATATTTCATATATAGTTTCCTACACATCTTATAGGAATACCAAGTCATCTTGAAATTAGAAGAAATTACCATCACACTTCCCATTTTGCTGTATTTTATTTCCCACAAAATCGAAGTTGTAATGAGCTTCATTTATTATACTGGGGTAGATAACAGAGTTCAGCCTAATGCAACAGGGCAGTAAATACTAGGTAAATGCTGACCCTCAATGCAAAAGAAAATGCCTCTTATAATAATGCAAATTATATTTCAAAATGTAGAAAATCTATACTGCCTGAGAAGGCAACACACATATGTCTTCCCAAGCAACAGTGCCCTCCAACTCCCTTTATCACCACTACTGACCAATTTTGCTATTTTATAATTATTTATTAATACTAAATCTGTGCATCACTTTGCACAGTAAAAACCAGCATCAAAGCTATTTATATATATAGTTACAGATATCCATAGTTTCTATAAAAAACAAATAAATAAACCATAGTTAGCATAATCATAAAAATAAACACTATCACAGCAAACAGAGAATGATCGTCCAGAATGCAAATTATCTCTTACAAAGGCACACAACCTAAAACAAACAAAAGAACACACAGAACAATTGGGGCATAACTCACGTCCAAATGCTTCAAAAAGGACATATTTGCCTGGTGCCAGTGCTGCCATCTTTATGGCACCAGGCAAGCTCCCTTAGGGAGACAATTGCAAAAACAAGGGTCTGTCCCAGAAAAACTGTCTCGTATCCCCGAACTTGTCTCAGAGAGGGCACACAGAGAGGGTGTCTGAAGTTGACCTCAGGGGCCAGACAGGTTCCTGGAGGAGAGGTGGGCCTTTGAAGTACTGGGGTCCTGGGCAGTGCAGCTTTGTGGGCTGAAATCAGCACTGTGAACCGGGCCCAGGACAAACTGCAGATGATCCCAGGTTGGACTTGTCTCTGCACATTGCCTAGTCCTGGTCAACTACCTGGCCACCAGCTTTTATACTCGTTGCAGTTTACAAACTGTGCTCAAAGTCAACCCAACATACAATGCGTGGTGCAGCGGTCTAACCCAGTGGTTCCCAATCTTCTGAGACATGGGGGCTGCATAAGAGTGCCCAATACCTAAAGAGGGCCACATCTTAATCAAAATGTAACAAAATTATTAACCTGCTGATTTAGATCAAATGTAAACATCCAGAGAACAATGAAGAAATGTTAACTTGAATGCAATCCACTTACGAACGATATTTTACTGTGGAAACCTTTTAACTAGCTACACATGTTTACCTAGTCAGTGTGATTTTTGTGACTGGCTGCTGTTGGCCAAGACATTCATGCCCAAGTCAAGGTTTGTGCCAGACACCCTTAAAATGTCGTGTAAATGCTCATCTGTAAGTCTTGATCGTACAGTTGGATTTCACAATTTTCATCTTGGGAAAAGTTTGTTCACAGATGTATGTGATGCCGAAGACTGTGAACATGCCTGCAGCAAATCTCTTTAGGTTGATAAATATATCAGGTTGTCCAAAACAGAAATCTTACAGACTACGTTCTTTGTAAATGTCTGAGATGATCATAATTAGTTCCATCTGAAAAAAGTTTTGGTGCTACTTCAAATGAATTCTGAAACATTCTTATTTCCTTTCCATGTTCTGGAATTGCACCTGCAATAAGTTCAGTGCTTAGATGTGCCTTCCAACAGTGAACTGTAAATTCCCATCCTTCTCAAATTTTAGTTCATTGCAGCATGAGTAGTTTATAAAGTTACTTTCACTAACTTGCCTCCCAAAAATGTTTAGTTTTGCTTCAAAAGCTTTCAGTTCAGAATACATGTCACACAGAGGCTTTCCTTTCCCCTGAAACCATCGATTCAACATGCTGAGATGCTCTGTGATATCAGTCAAGAAAGCCAAATCAAAAATCCATCCAGGGTCAGAAAGCACTTCTTGGCCCTTTCCTTTCTCCTTGAGAAAGACATCAACTTCATGAGGAAGACTGAAAAAATATTTGAGGCCTTTGCTGCTCCTAAGCCACCAGACTTCTGCATAGTATAAGACATCTCCATATCTTTTAGTATGCATGGAAGCTGGCCAAAACCCAATGGGTAGATCTCTTCATCTACCTCTAAGAGAAAATGTTGACACTGACAGTCAACACGTACAATTACACCAGTAAGGCACTGCCTGATGTAATCAACGCTAAATGCAGCACTGCACATCACACTTTCTCACTGAAGAATCTTGCTGTCATGAGCTAGGTATTCCCACCCCAGCAAGACATACTCTCCAGCACTTCTTGTAAGCATCTTTATTCTACAAAGAAGTCTCTGACCATACACAAAGTGAGCTGTTGAACCCTCTCTGCCCCCCTTTACCTAAAGCTTTGCTTATGAACCCTTCTGGGCCTGTCTCAGGAAGGAGGGGCGCTGTGGAACCGGGCACACCTGCTTTCTGCATTCCGAGCCTCCAACTGGGCCAGCCTGCAGCTGCGATGACAGGCCCTTGGGTCTACTTCCTCAGGATGCTGCAGCTCTCCACCCGAGAGACTACCACCACCAAATCCCCTCTCTCCGGATGCTGTTCATCATCTGTATTCCCACAGAAGAGTGAACTGGGCCCCATGGCTGCCCTTGAACTAATCTCATCTTGAGCAGGTACAAACAGGTACTGAGAAACTGGGGCTGCAGGTGGAGGCCTGTCCATTACAACAACAATTCCGTCATCAGAGTTCAAGCTTTCGGTCCTGCCTAGGTCAGCCAACTCGCCATCATCCTCAGACTCAGAGTTAAAAATCCCACCAAAATGGTCAGCTACTCATGCATGCTTGGGAATCTCGCCAGGACATATGCACATGACACTTACTACACAAGGCTTGCAGACAGATGATGCACTTCAGTTCCATGGGACTTGTACCATTTAATTTCAATATCTCTTCACTGATTCTTGCAACTATATCAGTTTTACTTCCCACCATATTTCTTGAACCTTCAAGTTGTGATGCTTTTCAATTTATCCCAACTCTGACCCAGATTTTCTACTGACTTAGTGTGAATGTTTTCTGCTGTGCATTTCAAACTCTGCAGTTCACACAACTCTTCTGTAATTCTGAAGGTGGAATCTATCTCTCTGATAAAAATTAGTAGTTGAGCAGTATCTATGTCATTAATCTCATCTCTTGCCAAAAAGAAAAGAAAAAAGAATCAAAACTTTTTGCCTTGATGATCAGTGACATAGGCAGCTATTCCCCTAGTTCTTCAACATGCCTGGTGATTGTAGATACAAATAAACTGACTCAACTAACAGAAGAAACTTTATCAAGACACATCCTCCATTACTTTAACCATGCACTTCTTAAATTCACCATCAGTGAATGGTCTACCACTCTCAGCAATGCATTTAGCAACAGGATAGCTGGCCCTCACAGCTGACAGGTTCTTCTCAACATGCTTTTTAAAGCAATTTTGCTGCAAAAACATTTTAAAGAGAATTTCTTGTTCACTTCCACCTCTCCTTGATACATTGAGTAGCTTTTGTGACAGGGTTCAAAGTGCCTTTTAACATTGTACTCCTTTAATACTGAAACAGTTTCAAGACATATCATGCAAACTGCTTTATCCTTGTTTAAAACAGCACTCAGCAGTCCATTTGCCATTAAAGACACAGTGCTCATCTGCAATTTTTCATTTCTTTGAAACAGCATTTTTTTGCAGACATCTTCTTACAGAATTTTTAGCACAGTAACAGTTGCAGAGTTTCAATATTATCCTTGAAGAAATAAAAATATGAGAAGTATAGTTTTAGGAGTCTAATGCTTTTCCCATCAAATCCACCCCGCTCTGGCTGCTGTTAGTTGGTGATTTTCATTTTGACCATGGCAAAAAAGAGACGAAACCTCTCACTCAACAGTTCTCAGGAATATGTACAGGCTAGCAAGCATGTTTTAAAAAAGCACTATGACTCTGACCTACCAGATGCCAGAGTTGCAATCCTAAGTACACTGAATACTATGAGGTTATTTCTTAATAAAGATACTGCCTTGAGGTTTAATTCTGCACATGCCAATACTTTAAAAATTGGGGGCCCTCCAAAAAAGGGCAGGTACACAGAAAGAGTTAAAGAGCAGCCTCCAACCGAGAGCAAATTCCTCACTTATGCCACTGAGTTGGCTTCAAATTATATGCAAGATCCACATACGCATCACTGCCTACCAGACAAGCCTCAGTCATGAGAAGCAAAATGGCAGCCAGAGGGAAGGGAACTTGGCAGGAGGAAGATGTGGGAAGGGGCTCCCATAAGCGTCCCTGCTAAGCGAGTCCTCCTTCCCCCGAAACCCAAGAGGCCATTCACCAGCTCCTTAAATGCATGAGATGCATGAGAAGACTCCTTTCTGGAGTAGGTGGGGGAGGAGAGGCAAAAGCAAGCAAGGCAAAAAGTCAGAGCAAACAGCTCTTGTTGAGGAAGGAAGGAAGGCTCTTGCCTCTTGGCAGAGCAACAGAGGCACAGGCTGGGAGAGAGTGCTGCGTGGCCAGGGAACCAGCGAAGGCAAGGCAGGGGCTGGGCAGAGGAGCAGGAGCAGTGGAGAGGAAGGGGGCGGGGCCACAGGGGCCAGGAGGAAGCAGGGGGCGGGGCCACCGGCCTGAGGGACTGACAAGCCTTTCGGGCTCTGGCCTCTTGGCGTCGCCCCTTGGCTGCGGCCCTTCGCTGTGGTCCAGGCTGCCCGGGGACTCCCTTCCCTGGGAGGCTGAGGGGTTTTTTTTAATTGCTTTGCTTGTCTTTGCTTGTTTTTGTTTTGTTTTGTGCTGTTCTGTGCTTTGCTTTCCTTTGTTTTTCCTCCAATTTAAATTTTATTTTATCCTTGCGTGTGTGTGGGTTTTTGTCTGGGAGAACTGGGCGAGTGAGGGGAACTGCAGGACAGACAAGGCGGGGGACCAAGGTAGGGTCTCGGAAGAGTTCCCAATGGCAGGCCAGGAGATGGCGGAAGTCACGGGTGTTGCTGTCCACTGCGACAGCTGCAACATGTTCGCCCAGGAGAGGCAGGGATGCGCTTGCCCTCGGTGCAAGCTGGTGGTCCTGCCAGAGGAGGAGTTGAGGTGCCTGAGGGTCGAGAAAGCTCTCCAGCCCCCCCCCCGGAGCAGCCCCCCTCTGGACAGAGGGTCGAGGGAGGGGCCACGGGAGGAGCAGCCGTGGAGACTTGGAGGCATGTCACCCACAGAAGGGGGAGGCCAGCACGGCCTCCTCCTCCTCCTGGCACCAACCTGGAGCTGGGAAACAGGTTCTCTCCACTTGGGGAGGCTGGGGCTGATGAGGCCTCGGGGGACCAGCAGAACCCCCAGCCTGGGACGTCAGGCGGCAAGGGGGCCGCTGCAGGAGAGGTGAGGGCCAGGGCACGGCCGCCCACCACCACTGGGAAGACACGGCGGCGGGTGATTGTTGTTGGGGACTTCCTGCTGAGGGGCACTGAGCCGGTGGTGTGCTGCCCCAACCTGGAGATAAGGGAGGTTTGCTGCCTGCCGGGCGCACCCATCCGGCATGTGAAGGACAGAGTGGAGCATCTTGTTCGCTCCAGGGGTCAACCAGCCGCTCCTGGTGATCCATGTGGGCACAAACGACGTGGCCAGGCAGGACATTGGCGGGATCACCAGGGACTTCAAGGCCTTGGGGAAGAAACTCGGGGAGCTAAAGGCCCAAGTGGCCTTCTCATCGATCTTACCAGTCTGGGGATTTGGGTCAGGCAGGGACAGGAGGGTCTCCGAGGTGAACGACTGGCTTAAGGTGTGGTGCCAGAAGGAACGCTTTGGGTTCCTCGACCATGGCACTCGTTTTCTTGCCAATGGACTTCTGGCAAGGGATGGGTTACACCTCATGAGGATGGGGAAAAGGTCCTTTGGAGATGCTCTAGCGAGCTTCGTCCAGAAGACTTTAAACTGGACAAGTGTGGGGAGAGGATGAGGGCTCTGGGAGCAGGGTTTTAGAGGTACTGCAGGGACTGACAGGACTCCTACAGAGAGGGGCCAGGTATCAGGGAGGATGGGAGGAAGGAGGAGGCTGGGAACTCCTTCCCACCACTTCCTTTCCTTGAGGTGCATGTACACCAACGCTAGGAGCATGGGTAATAAGCAGGAAGAGCTTGAAGCTCTCCTGGGAATAGGAGGGTATGACCTGGAGGGAATCACAGAAACTTGCTCAGATGAAAGGCAAGTCTGGAATGTGAACATAAGAGGGGTATCACCTTTTTAGAAAGGACAGGAAGGGAAAGAGGGGAGGGGGCGTGGCTTTATACGTCAGGGAAGGGATAGGATGCAGTGAGATACAATGCAGCACAGATGGCGATTCGGTAGAGGCAGTCTGGGTGAAACTTAGGGGTTTTGACAGGGAGAAAGACCTGACAGTGGGGGTATGTTATCGCCCTCCAGGTCAACTTGAGACCCTGGATGATGGCCTGACAGACCAGATTCTCAGGATATCTCGGGGGAGACACAGTAATTATGGGAGATTTCAATCTCCCAGATATTAGTTGGAAGACTCACTCGGCGGTGACAGCCAGGTCACATCGCTTCCTAGAAGCTATTGAGGGAGCGTTTTTCATTCAGAGGGTCCAAGAGGCGACGAGGGGGGGAAATATCCTTGACTTGGTCTTGACCAATAGAGAGGAGCTGATAGATGAAGTACAGATTAGGGGAGCTCTGGATGCGAGCTATAACTCCATCCTTTGCTTTGAGATCAGGGGACTGGGGACGTGCAGCAGGTCGAGCACTAGAACCTGGGACTTCAAGAGGGCCAACTTTGGCCAACTGAAGGCCAGACTTGGGAAAGTCTCCTGGGATACGTTACTGGAAGATAAGTGAGTTGAGGAGGGGTGGATAGCACTCAAAAGGGAGGTTTTGGAGGCGCAAGCCTTGACGATACCTCTAGTTAGTAAGGTGGGGAGGTGGAGGAGAGCGCCACCATGGATGCAAAAGGAGGTGGTTAGAGGGATTAGATGAAAGAGGAACCTCCGCAGGAAATGGGTACTGGGGCAAAGAAACTAAAGGGTATGCCGGAAGTAGGAGACCCGATGCAGAAGGATTCTTCGCAAGGCTAAGGCTGATTACGAGCTGAGACTTGCCAAGAATATCGAGAGCAACAAAAAGGGCTTCTTTCAGCATGTAAATATGAAGAGGAAGGGGAGACAAGTGGTGGGACCACTAAATAAGGAGGAAGGAGATCTAGTGATTGATATGAGGGAACAGGCACAGATGCTAAATGATTACTTTGCCTCTGTCTTCTCCCCAAAGAAGGACGGGGGAGATCCGCATAGGAGATTAGATGAGGCTGGGGACTTAGGGGCACAGATTAGAGTCACCCCCCCCCCAAAGTCGAGGGGCTCCTCAGGGCATTGGACATTACAAAGGCGCCAGGCCCTGATAGGTTACACCCGAGAGTACTTAGAGAGTTGGCAGGAATTCTCTCATGCCCGCTGGCCTCCATTTTTGAGGCCTCGTGGAAAACGGATCAAGTTCCAGAGGACTGGAGGGTGGCATCAGTGGGCCCAATTTTCAAAAAGGGTAGTAGAAGGGACATGGGGAATTACAGAACAGTTAGCCTTACGTCCATTGTAGGAAAAACAATGGAACATTTTCCTACATTTTCCTACAATGTTCCTACAACAATGTTGTAGGAAAAACAATCACTAGATCTCTAATAGAGAGAGATCTAGTGATACTAGACAGGGAAGGGAGGCTGGCAGCCACACAACATGGCTTCCGCAAAAACAGGTCCTGCCAGACAAACTTTGTGGAATTCTATGACAAGGTTTTGAGATGGCTAGATGGAGGGGATGCAGTGGATGTGGTATACCTGGATTTCAGCAAGGCCTTTGACAAAGTGCCCCATGATATCCTGGTGGAGAAACTGAGGAGTTCTGGGATACACCAAAGCACTGTCCGGTGGATTAGGGCATGGTTGACTGACCGAAAGCAGAGGGTAACCATTAGTGGAGAATCATCGGGATGGCAGACAGTGACAAGCGGGGTCCCCCAGGGCTCTGTCCTGGGGCCGATCCTGTTTAATCTTTTCATTATTGACATGGTGAACAGTCTGCTGATCAAATTCGCAGATGACACTAAAACTGGAGCAGTGGCCACAACTGAGGAGCAGGTACTCCAGATCCAAAAGGATCTGGACAGACTATGGAAATGGGCAGGAGACAACAGGATGGCGTTCCATGTGGATAAGTGCAAGGTCTTGCACTTGGGGGATAGGAATGGGTGTCATGAGTACAGGTTAGGGGACAAGTGGCTGGAGAGCAGCACTTGTGAAAGGGACCTTGGGGTGCCAGTTGACAGCTGGCTGAACATGAGCCAGCCGTGTGATGCAGTGGTCAAGAGGGCGAACGCCACCCTGGGTTGCATAGCCAGAAGCGTGGCTTCTAGGTTTCTACATCCACTGCCACACTGCCTGAGGTGAAAAGGATACACAGTCGCATGTCCTTGGTGTACTGGTGGCAAGGGAACCCAAAATTCCAAATGACCCCACACAACAGTTTTGTGTAAATGTTAAACAGCATGGGGATAGAACCAACCGTAAAGATCCACAACTGAATGGTACACACTTCCAAACAGTATCTCCCAATACTACATTTTGGAGTACTCCCAGCTCTCAAACTCAGTTAGAAGCACAGAAGCAGAGCGAGTCAGAAGGGGCCTCTTGGGCCACCAAGTCTGACCCTTAGCTCCAGCCGGCTCCACTCATAACATGCTTACCATCACATAAGTTCAGCATGGCCAAGCTCTCACTCTCCTCCTGAGCCAAATATCGTATTTTGTGCTTCAGGCAAGTACTTTCATATGAACCCCCTTCTGTGCTGCCCATGTAGCACAGCCTGGTTTCCCAACTCCTATCACCTAATTGTCAGCAACTCTAGAATCCTGAGAGCCCATGTGATGTAGCAGTTAAGAGTGGGAGAGGTCTGAGACTCAGGCAATCTAGGTACTAGTCCCTGCTCAGCTCAGTCATGGAAACAACTGGGTGACTCTGGGCCAGTCACAGACTCTTAGCCAAAGCTACCTCACAGGATTATTGTTGTGCGAATAAGACTGAGAGCGGGAGGAGGAGAATTTTGTAAGTCCCTCTGAATTCTTTAGGAAAGAAAAAAGGCAAAACATAAATCATATCAAATCAAAAAAGCTACAGATTCATTTCTTATGATGAGGGCAGGAAGAAGAGCAACCCACCTGACCAGCTACATCAGGTATCAAAATGATTTGATGGAGATCAACAAAAATCACTTCACAAGGCTTTTGAAATTCCTATGTCAAAAATATCAAAGATATTTGACCAGCTTTCTAGACCAAGACTCAATTTGCATGCAGTATTACTGTGCCAATTCACCCGATTCAAGTTTGTCCAGACTAGTTTTACTTGCAAAGCAATACTTGTGCAAACTGTTGTTTGGCACTAACTTTAGCTAATGCAATCACTAGCTAACAGGAAGGACTTAAGCTTAGTTTGTTGAGACACCAAAAGTAGGAGGAGGACACCCCTGCAAGTTAGGAGGCATGATAGTCTGCAAGTTCCTAGACCAGGGCTCCTCAAACTTTTTAAATAGGGGGCCAGTTGCAAGGTGCCAGAGATGGGCGTGGGACACCACGGTGGTGCAGGCAGGGGGCGTGGGCTGGGCGGCGGGGCACGCGTGTGCAGAGATCATTTTCTCCCAACAAGTCTAAAACAATCTCCTTGCAAGTAAGCCGGCACCTCGCCACGCGCACACGCATTGGTGAACTATGGTGGGCCGGATCAATGGGCATGGCAGAATGAATCCAGCCCACCATGCCCATTTAGCCAGCCAGCCCCAGAGGTTTTGCACTCGCCATGCACGCATGGGGGCACACAGCTTGCTCACAAGGAGGCCATTTTGGACTCATTTGGAGAAAACTATCTCCTTGTGAGCAAGCTGGCACCTCACCATGTCCCCCACCCCCGGGCACCTGTTAACTGGCCCCATGTTGAAAAAGTTTGAGGACCCTTGCTCTAGACAATGAGGCAGCAGATAAACTAAAAGCAAAGGTGTGTTTTTAATACATCTGACAGTAATAAATGTTTTGCAGCTCCTAATTTTCATTATCGTTTTCACATGCTCACCATCCCGTAGTTAACATTGAAAATTACATGGATAATGAAATGGGTCAAATGTATTCTGGAGGAAAAGGTGTCCAGAAGCAGTAGTAGACACTTACAAACTATAGCAGAGTCTACCCAATCCACTCCTTAAGTTTTATTAAAATCATCTGCTGTTTTCCGAACTGGAAAAATGTTAGTTCCTCAGGGCTGCATGTCTATAAAAATATAAGAGGGGGCACCCTAAAAGCTGCCTCCCATCTTTGCAAAGCCCCCAGAAGAGGAACTTACACTTCCACCACTTCATTTCTACTTATATCCTCATCTCATATTGCATCCTTCATATGTATTCACCATTGGGAGGCATGCAAGCCATTTTAAATGTTACAGAAAGAATCAATATCCCATCACAATGTCAGTATGAGGCACAGAAGCCTTCAAAGGCACTGTTATTTGCATTGTTTTAGTCTTTGTGGTTGGAGGGGGGCATGCACTAAGAAACAGGTGAAGATGGATTCATATAAGCAAGGGTAAATAAGTATCAGCTGCAGGTGGGGGAATTAAATACTTCATAAGTAGCAGCTTGGAAAGATTTCCCCAGCACCAAGTCAAACTATGAATTCTGTAACAAAACATTAAGAACTGTTTTGAAAGCCCTCACTGAATCCCACATATCATAACCCAGTACCCATTCTACACCACAACTCAACATTTTTCTAAATAAAATCAACTGCCTGGATCAGGGATGGGCCAAAAGTAAGTCTTTCTATGCCTTGGACTTAATTCTCCAGCATTTCTGACCACAGGCCATGCTATAAGGGAGCAACAGAGTTGGAAGTCCAGAACCTTAGGAGTTTCACCTTCTCCCACCCCAGATCTAGGTCAGGGTAAGCAACTTGTATGCCCCAAGGCAGTGTATGGGATTGACAACCTTTGAAGACTACCATCAGAGGATTGGGCCCATTCCTCTGATGGCACTCTTCTAACCCCACCACACACTAATTTGATTCACTTGAGCTGGAGGCTCGAGTTCCACCCCCATCTCAGCATTCCTGTTTATGATCACTGGAAGGAGGGAGAAATTTCACCCTCACTCTTCCCAGCAATTCTGCTGGGGGAGGGGGGAGGGGGAAGTGTGTAGGAATGATACCCATCCTCATCTTTCAGGTCTGCTGAGCTGGAGGGGATGTAATAGGGACTTGGGGATCATGCAGGCAATTTCTCTGCAGAACTGGGACCACAGCATCTTGCTAAGCCTGCTAATGTGGAAGACCCCTTATGCTGGGAAACTGGGCATGTGCATTCATTTTCAAGGAGAACTGAGGGGTGTGGTCCTTGCAAGAAACAAAGTGCACTGCAATGTCTCCATTCACATACTGGTGATGATGCAGCAACAATCTGTATCCTTCACTAAACTGGGAGGGAGGAAATACATACATGTGCCCATGCCTGTTTATCATTTTAAATTGTGTAGAAACAATGCGACAGGGACAGACATAAGGACCACGAGTGGGTTGACAACCCTAGTCTAGATGCATTTCAATTGGCTTCAAGTCTGATTATAAGACAAACTGTCATCCTACTGGACAATCTACAGTGAGCGCTGGACAGCAGGAGTGTATCTTGCTGTTCTACTTGGACCACTCAACAGCTTCTGATACCCAACAAGCATTGTATCCCTTTGTACGGCCTGACTGGGATGGGATGTGGACGCACCATTTTGTGCTGCTTCCAGTTCTTCCTGAAGTGCTGTGAAACTTAATGTTGACATCTTTGTCATTCTCTTACACTGGCCCACACTGTTATAGTCACATGATCCACAGGGTGAGGCAACTTTGGACCTGGAGCATGTTATAGCCCATATGTAGATGGCATCCGACGGCCTCTCCACCCATCTTAGTGTCATCTACAGATTTCATTACCTTTCCTCGTACTTCCCAGTAAAAACACTGAAGAGTACTGGCCGCAGCGGTGAACCCTGTGGCACCCCACTTCTTTGCCTGCCCCCTCCCCCCACTTTGAGAATGTCCCACTGATGAGCATTCTGTGTGTCTGACTCTGCAGCACAATCTAGTCTGCTTTTTGCTAGGCTGGTAAGTAGAATGCTGTGGGGCACTTTGTCAAAGGCTTTGCTAAAGACTACATCGGAGTCCCCCAGTCCCTGGGTCACGGACCAGCACCAGTCTATGGCCTGTCAGGAACTGGGCTGCACAGCAGGAGGTGAGTAGCAAGTGAGCAAGCCAAGCTTCACCTGCAGCACTAGCATCATCACTGGGGAGTGGCTGCAAATGATCATCGGGGCCCTCCTGGGTCTTGGGCCTCGAGAGAGAGCGGAGGGAGAGGCGGCAGAGCCAGGCAGCAAGTGGCATGGAGGAGCCAGGGGGGGCGTGTGCAAGCAGTGAGGGAACCAGGATAGGTTCCGACTGATTCTGCAGTATAGTGAGCTGTGTAATTATTTCATTATATATTACAATGAACTAATAATGAAAATAAAGTGCACAATAAATGCAATGCACTTGAATCATCCCAAAACTATCCCCCTACTGGTCTGTGGAAAAATTGTCTTCCAAGAAACCAGTCCCTGGTGCCAAAAAGGTTGGGGGCTGCTGGTCTAGACAGATTAGGTGCACTTCCTTCCCCCAATCCATTAAGGAGAGTATCCAGTCACAAACTAAAATTAGATAGCCTGGTAGGATTTGCTCTTGAAAAATCTGTGTTTTTTTGTAGTAATTCCGGTGTTGTCTTCAAGGCATTTGCAGAGTACTTGATTTATAATTTGCTCTAAAAATTTTTTGCAGGGATTGATGTCAGACTAAAAGGTCTATAGTTCCCAGGTTCATCTTTTTTCCCCTCTTTCTTGCTGGTAGGGACAACATTAGCTTTTCTCCAGTCATATGGTACTACTTCTGTCTTTCATGAATTCTCAAAGATGATAGATGGGGGTTCTGAGAGTTCTACCATAACTCTTTTATGACACTGGGATGAAGTTCATCAGGCCCTGGAGAGCTGAATTCATTTAGCCCAACTGGAAGATCCTGGACCATGTGCCTGCCAGTCTTGGGCTGCCATCCTGCCCTTCAGCCTGTACTACACCTGCATCAGGAGGGCTGTAGTTCTTCCTTTGGGAAAAGACTGAGCCAAAGTAGGAGTTGAGCATGTCTGCTGTTTCTTTAGCTTTCTAAAGAAGGCTGGAATATTGAGATCAATTCTGGGCCCCTCATTACAAGAGAGATATAGCAAGGTTGCAACCATTGCAGTGAAGGGCCACTAGGATGGTGGCTGGTTTGCAGGGGAAGCCATATGAGGACAGGCTGAGGGAGCTGGATCTTTTCATCCTTGAAAAGGTATGCAAGGGGGTGCCACACAGAGGTGGGTCATGACCTTCTCTCTCCTGCAATGGAGGACTGGACGCATTCCAATAGAGCAAATATCAGGGAACCAAGATCTAGGGTGGATGCCAGGAAGTATTTCCTGACAGTTAGGCTCCCTAGGGTATGGAAGGTGGTTGAAGGTGGTTGAAACCCACAACAGTAAGGGTGTTTAAGGAAAGGCGGGAAATGCACATGGTGGGCATGGCATGAATGGAGCCAGCGGGAGTCAAGGGTCAGACTACATGGCCTGGGAGGCCCCTTATGACCCATTCTGTTTCTAATTCTTCTGCACCTGTCACCCTTTTCCAGGGAGTTTCCCCCTCGTTTTCCCTCCACTCAGAGTTCTCGTCTTCTGCCTCAGCCTGCTGACGCACTTCTTGCTGCTGCACTACTCTTAGCAGTTGCAGCTCCACCGCTCTGTCTAAAACCTCTTCATCTTCT
>NW_025335302.1:0-10117 GCF_004798865.1 Varanus komodoensis
ACAAGGTTTGTCTGGCAGGACCTGTTTTTGCGGAAGCTGTGTTGTGTGGCTGTCAGCCTCCCTTCTCTATCTAGCATCACTAGATCTCTCACTATTATGAGCCTTTCCATTGTTTTTCCTGCAATGGACATAAGGCTCACAGGTCTGTAATACCCCATGTCCCCTCTACTACCCTTTTTGAAAATTGGGACCACTGATGCTACCCTCCAGTCCTCTGGAACTTCACCCCTTCTCCACGAGGCCTCAAAAATGGAGGCCAGCAGGTGTGAGAGAACCCCTGCCAACTGTATAAGTACTCTTAGAGAGTACGATGTAACCCGTCAGGGACTGGCACCTTTGTAATACCCAATGCCCTGAGGAGCCCCTCAACTTCAAGGGGGGTGACTCTAATCTGTGCCCCTAAGTCCTCAGTCTAATCCAATCTCCTATGTGGATATACCCCGTCCTGCTTTGGGGAGAACGCAGAGGCAAAATAGTCATTTAGCAATTACATTGTGATATAGTCTTATTAGATAAGATATGAGGAACATCACAATACAGCCCTAAGAGATTCTAGCCCTACAGCCAAAGGACAAGGTGGGGGAAAGATGGAGTCATTTTTGCCTTTTTGCCTAAATAGTTTGTTGAACTATTTTTCCATCTGACTATTTGTTTGTTTGTTTCATTCCATTTCTATGTCACCCCATAACCCAAGGGTTCTCAGGGCAGCTTATGAATGCTAAAATAGCATAAAATATACAGGATACAATAAAACAATTTCTAATCAAATAAAATAGATAAAACAATAAAATAATAGATAACATCTCATGATAAAAAATAGCCCCACATACCATTACAAATACAGCCAGTAAAGTAACCAAAATTAAATTAAAGTAAGTAATCTATAACAAAATATAAAAGTATAATTTAACGTAAATTAAATTGACCAATATTTGTTTCAATAAAAACGTTTTCATCTGGTGCCTAAAAGAAAGAAGAGTTGGCATTACCCATATATCCTTGGGGAGTCAATTTCAGAATCCAGCTGCTACTGCTGAAAATGCCCTCCCCCTGGCCCTTTCTCCTTTGATCTCACTAGGGGAGGGCATTTGGAGGAGATCTTCCGAAGAGGATCTAAGTGGATGGGTAAGAATATATAGGGAAAGGCAGTCCCTCTGGTACCCCCGGTCCCAAACCATTTAGGGCTATATATGTCAAAGACAACAATTTGAATTGGGCCCAGAGTGGAACAGGGACCCAATACAGCTGACGGAGAACTAGCGTAATATGTTCTAGCCAGCCAGTCCTTGTAAGCAGCCACACCACCCTGTTCTATATCAGTTGTAATGTCCAGATCATTTTCAAAGGTAGCTGCACATAGATCGCATTACAGTGGTTCAGGTGAGAGGTTACCAGAGCATGGATCACTGAGTCAAGGCTCATCCAATTAGGAGCATAGCTGAGAAACCACCTGAAGCTGATAGAAGTCACTCCTGGNCCACTGAGTCCACCCAAGAAACCAGGGAGAGTTTGGGGTCCAGGAGTTTGGGTCCCCTAAGCTATGAACCTTACTCTTTAAGGGGAGTGCAACCCCAACCAGAATAGCTTGAAAATGTCCTAGTTGGAGTGTGGGAATGCCCACCAACAGGCCCTCCATTTTATCTAGATGAAGCTTCAGTTTATTGGCCCTCATCCAGCCCATTACCAAGTTCAGACACTGATTCTGGACAGATACCTGGATCAGATGAAAAAGTGAGGTAGAGCTGGGTGACATCAGGGTATTGGTGACACCTCAGCCCACACCTCTGGATGACCTTACCCAGCAGTTTCACATAGATGTTAAAAAGCATGGGGGACAGAATCAAGTCCTGCAGAATTCCATGATGCAGTTGTCATGGTGCAGAGCAACAGTCCCCCAGCACCACCATCTAGAAACATAGAAACAGAGCGAGCCAGAAGGGCTCTCCCGGGCCATCTAGTCTGACCCCCGGCTCTAGCCGGCTCCACTCATGACATACCTACCATGTGCATGTCTAGTCTATCCATCTGGAACTGGTCAGCCAAGTAGATGCAGAACCATTGCAGAGCAGTGCCCCTACTCCTAACCCAACCAGCCATTCTAGAAGGATACCATGGTCAATGGTATCAAAAGCTGCAAAGAGATCCAGGTGAATCAACAGGGTCTCATTCCCCCATCTCTCTTCCTGTGAAGGTTATCCCACAGGGTGACCAAGGCAGTATCTATTCCAAGCCCAGGTCAAAAGCCTGATTGAAATGCATCTAGATAATCAATTTCCTCCAAAAGTGCCTGGAGCTGCCGGGCTACCATCTGCTCAATCACCTTGCCCAAGAAGGGGATATTGGCTATTGGTCTAAAACCGTTCACATCAGCTGGGTCCAGGCCTGGCTTCTTAAGGAGTACTTTTATCACAGCTGCTTTTAAAGGGGCTGGCACCACTCTTTCTCTCAAGGAGAAGTTAGCCTTCTGGGCCCAAGCTCAGACAGCCTCCCTAGATTTCCTGATAAGCCATGATGAGCAAGTGTGCTGGACACCTCTGCCAATGGAACGGGGACAACTGTGGTATCCAAGATGGAGTGAATCTGAGCAATTCTGCCTCCAAGTGGCATGCAAATTCATCACAGCAGCCTACCAAGAGTTCACTGATCTCTCTCTCTCTCTCTCTCTCTGACTAGGCAGATGTCAGCTGTCTGTAAGAATTAGTTTGTGTTCACAATCCTAAAGTGAGCATAAGCATACTTTTATGCAAAAAAAGTTTGCAAATTCATGACTTATGGCTGTTTAAATTTTATTTTCTTAAAAATGCATTTTAAAATGTGCATGTATTATGAAAAACATGCACTTTTAATATGTGCATTAAAAAAGCAAACACATTTTCACACTTTACTCAGTGTGAGAACACTGTTTCCAGTAGACTTACTGTTTGGTGAGCAGAGAGGGGAGTAGAGAGTCTCTTGGATACAGCCTCTTCTCTTTCTCTTTGCTGCCCACTCTCCCAACCACTTTTCTCCCTCCCTCACTTTCTTCCAAGGATTCTGAATTGACCTAGGAAAAGCCAAAACATCATGTTCTATGGTGGCCACAAAGGGTGGTGATTTCCCATCTACTTTGTAGCACCTGAAACATTCTGGGGGTGGAAACCTGCATCATTCTATGGTCCCTGGAACCCCCTTCCATGTAACATAGTTTGGTTTTGTTGTTGTTGCTTAGTATGAATATTTCAGCTCTAATTTGTAGGATATGGCTTATTTTAAAACAATAATTTGTGCAATGGAAAAGATATAATATTGTTCCACATTTCTAATAATGGGTATTACCATAAAACAAAGATATATGTAAAAGTATGTATGTAGGCTGGCTCTGGATTTGGGGTATCAGTAAAGAGAAATAAATTGTTGGGTTTTTTAAAGCTGTGAGTTCATGCATAGTTACTCTGGATACACCTGAGCCATAGGACTGTATTTTTATTATTGGGTTAGGCATGTGTTAAATGAAAGAGCAGGAAGTTTGTGGAATTTTCTGTCTCAGCTTCCAAAATTTCAAGGTAGTTTGCACCTTGAAAGAAGCACTGTTCTACCTCTGGCAGTAAAGCGTTTGGAGTCACCCCTGATAGTGTTATTTTTCTGGTAGTTCATCAAGTCAGTTTTTTCACTAGTGGGATCAAATATTACAGGATAAATGACAATTTAACCTTATGAAGCCCCACTGTACATTTACTGCAATGTTTGAGGAAATGGAAATATTTATTTGAAGAAATGTGGTTTGCATTCTCCTGAAATAAGTTGTGGATTTGAAATTTGGGTAAACCAGAGTGCTGTCTTCATAGGGTTAAATTGGTATAGGTTAACATGTCCATTTATCAAATTAACCTATATTAGAAGAACAGGGGTGATAACATTCATACAATTATTATTTACCGCCCCCTCAACTATTCATCCAGTCTCAGCAGGAGAATTCAGTATGATAAGACTGAAATCCTACCTATGCAGAATGAGTCCCACTGAACAGAATGGGGCTTATTTCCAAGTAAGCATACATAGATCAATGTATGGTCATTGACTATTTTGTAGAAATCAACCACAATGTATGTTACTGTGGGAGAATATGGTACTAAAATTCTATCAAGCTGAAAAAAGAGTTTGATAGGAGTATGAAGCATTCCACAAAAATGTTAACTAAATGCCTCCCCAGACAAAAGTGCAGGCATTTATCTCATACTGTGAATACAATGTGGAAAATAAATTATCAAGATTGTAAAGCATAAGAATGCATCTTGAACAAGATACAATCAACACAGGGATAATATCCCTGCCAAAATAGTAATTGATTTATTGATTATTTCCCTAATCCTTGAGGAGAAGTCCATCAACCTAAGAAAAGTATCAGAAAACCTCCCCCACAAAGCAAAATAAAGGCAGTTCTTCCATAGAAGAGCAAGGCTCACAGTCTATAAAAACTGTTAAATGCATTTTTCTAGCAGGTGGCCCTCATACCTTACAAGACACCGCTAAGACATAGGAAATGGAAGAGGAGAAAACTAGCACCCTCTATTCTGAGATCACAAGCCCCTATCCAAGAAAGAGTCTGCAATTTGGGGAGAAGCTCACAGGCAGGAAGCTGCAATAGCTGGTAAATTTAATTACAAATGGGGGAAAGGACAGGGAAACAGATGGCATACAGGGACCAAAGTAGCCTTTGGAAACAATACTTCAGAGCAAAATAACAAAACTTCGTAGACTTACCTATATGTACCTAAGCACAAGTCTTGGAAAGGACCAAGCCCAAACAGAGAGTCTGGGAGTCCAATGCAAAGGTAAAATCAAGACAAAGGCAATTTGCACTAATAGTCCCATGAGCATCCTCAAGGTAGCCCTTGTTAGCCAGTCACAAGTTGGCTGGAACAACGTTCCTAGGCCCCTGGGGTGAAAACAATGAGATTTCTCACATGTATGTAGCTGAGGTCACTCAGTCCAACTAAGAGGCTCATGACTCTTGCATCACTGGTGTTCCTTATCCATTGCAGCGTTTATTCTGAGTTTTATAGGAGCAGTCCACAATGGTTAATCTATTTTGGGGATGGATTTGGGGATGGTAGCTCCCATAAGCTCAAATGAAAGCTAAAATCAATAAGGAGCCCCAAAGGCACAGGATTACCAACCTCCCCTGCCAGTTAACTGGGAGCTGTTTTGATCTTTCAGACTGGAAACTTACACACTGCCAGGATGTAGAAAGCAAAATTAGTTTTTTACTGCAAGAATGGGCTCTTCTGTTCACTGCAGTTTCAGGTGTAGCTCCATGTCTATAACTTTCAGGGTTAGGGTACTACATGAGGAAAAATTGTGCACTTGACAGCCCCATCTGCCCATCAGTAGTAGCTCAATGTTTCTGCATGCTTACATTAGTGAGGGAAGAATGAGAAAAAGAAGGTAACTTGGAGTCTGCCATCTTCCATCATCCTAGCACCTTGATCTGGTGTCTTATATTTCCAAAGACCCCCTTTATCCAGGATGGTCATGCTAAAAGATCTGTGGTTCAGATCCAAGATAGAAAAAGAAATTTGCATGTGCTAATTTACATATGCAAATACATGGGCATAATTAGAAATAATCAGTATAATTTAAATTTTACAGCAGGCAGACTAATTAACCACATGCTTTTTCTCAGAACAGAAATGTGCAATGTCCAAATTGTGTTTGCTTAAAACTTACTCTGCAGGTGTCCATATTTTTCCTTGGTCTTTCAGGCCCAAATCCAAATTGATGGAGTTTTTGGCACTAGCAAGGACCTTAATGGCACCTTAAATGCTGAGTGATTAACTGAAAGCTGAACATGGCACATTTGCAAGGGAAACTGTGAGAATGTAGTATAGACTATTATAATCCATGCTCTTAGGCTAAAAGTGCAACAAATAGTAGGGAGTTAACCCTGTTAAACCTAGAGAGATTTACTTCTGAATAAATCCTCACTTGTTCTCCCTTCTTCCACCTCCATCACTAACAAGCACAGCAGTGCTAGACTGAGTCCTCAGGTCAGGAAGCAGACAGAACTCATTCTATTTCAAAAATATCAATTTGGAATGTTCTGAAATTGTAGAAGATTAAAAAAATCATCTTAGATTCTAGCTTCTTGAAATACTAAAATAATGCCAACTGGTTTAATGTTAACTTTTGAACAATGTCATAATTATACAACTCTTAAAGTACTGAAATGTATAACTAGATATATTTATTAGAACCAGCCTAAATTCCTAATAAACTGGGCATATGGGGTTTTTATTTCTTATGGACTAACACAGCTAACTACAATATTGGTTGGTAGTTTATTTTGTTTTTGTTTTTGAAGTCATAAAAGTTATCAGTACCCAGGTGTCTCCCTAGATCTGGATATAGGAACCCTGAGCCCATTGAATTCAATATGACTCACTTCTAAATAACTATGGTCAGGAACATACCACAAATCTAGTACAACCCTGAACATGTTTACCCATCCACATATCTTTCTATAACCCCAGTTGTCTCCTTGCCCCACATACTTTCTTGTATCATCTCAGCTGCCTTATTGCATCCCATGGATTTCCATAGGGCTGACCCAAAGAGATGTTGCCTGAAGCAAAGCAGTAAATGTTGCCCTTCTCCTGTTTACCGTAATCAAGGTGTGTAGTACGACTGAAAGCCAGTCAAGGTCTTTTGGCCTATGAGGCAGAAAATCCTACAAGCTCCATGTCGCTTTCCTAGCATTGAAAATATAATAAAGAAATCAAATAATTATTTGATGCTTTTTCATGACATCCCAAATGAGACAGCCACTACAGACTCTGAAATGTGTGTGTGTGTTTCTGTGTATGGATTTAAAAACACTCCATCCTAATAGCATCCCAATTTGTTTTTTAAAAGGATGCATGGACAGAGAAGAGGAGGGCATTTGATTTCAGAAAACCTGACAGAAAGTTTCAGGAGAGGCAGCAGGAGGGAAAGCATAGGTGGGTAAAAAGCCAGCTAATCCAAAGAGATCAGAGGCAGCAGAGATTGTCAGAGCTCCTGTTCCTTTCTTTTAGCAACTCCCATTTTTCTCTAGTTACAGCATCTTTCAAAATAACTCTCTGTACAGTGGACTCCAGTTCATGAAAGCGCATTGTGCTACAGTACCTGTGAGTTTTTGGTGTTTTAGTTTTTGAACACAAAAGAGCAGGAACCTCCTATCCAGATCCCATATCTTTTTACCTTATTCTAGCTTATTCCAAACCTATGATGCTGAGAGAGACCATGCACCCATCAGAATATGGCCACATGTATATGCAAAGCAGGTGCACTCCAGAAAATCACTGTAGTGCCAAGGATTTCCTGACATGCTTAAGCAAGCCAATAGCCAGGACAAGCTGTGCGTTTATAGGTTATCTTGCCCAAATTCGGGCACTCCTGATCATTCCAGCCCTTTTCTGTTTTTTCCTAAGATAAGGAATGTGGGCCAGCTTGAAGGGAGCAACAGATGAGGAGATCCCTAGCATTCGTTCTGATATGTAAGGAAACAGTGCATCTATTCTCCCTCTTGTCAGGGCCTTGCTGGCCACAGTGGCACAGACCACAGGTGCAATTGCCCAGGAGCAAGTGGATAGGCTGGTTCTTCACTGTGGTCTCTGTGCATCACACATATAAGGGTGCTACGCCTGCACAGTGCCTGTTGCTGGGAAGATTTCATAGCTTCAATGGTTTTTGGTGGGAACTCTGTGCACCCCTCCCCCCAGTATAAATGAGCGGAGTCCCCACCCAATTGCCAGTCCGCTTGTGACCGCGTTTGCTGTGCCTCGGGCTCCTTTGCTTGCTTTTGATTCTCGGCTTGTACTGTCCCCTTTTGCATTCTATTAGCCCTTAATTGACTTCTTACTTCTACTTTTGCCTCTTTTCCCATCATTTCCCAGTTTCTCTACTCCTTTTCACTTCTACTTCCTCCTCTTCTGCCCCCTTTCTTCACTCAACACTATCCCCCCCCCATGATTAAAAAAAACCCAAAAACCCAAACCCAAACCCTTCTTTCATCTCTCCTTTCTCTTCCTATCTCTTACTTCTCCCGATGGCACAGCGGGCTGCATTCTGCAAGTGTGCTGAGTGTGGGGCAAAAATGCCATTGACTGACCCACACTCTCTCTGTTTGCTCTGCTTTGGGGAAGGCCATCGAATGGACAAGTGTGTCGATTGCCAAGACTTCACTCGGCAGGCCAGAAAGAACAGGGAAAATTGGCACAAAAAGTACACTCATGTGCCTTGCCCAGATGCAACTGAGCTACCCATCGCCTCATTACTGAGCGAACCACTAGTCTGTCAGTCCTTCATGGTGCCACCTCCATCTTCACATTGCATGGCCAGCTCCCCTCGATCCAGTTCTGAGGACCCAGAACTGACTGCACAACCTTCGATGACCGGTGGGAGACCTGCAAGTCACCAACTCACTTGTTGTCCCCATCCAAGTGCTCCATTCAGGCAACTACAGAACCCCGCGATATCGAGCAACCAGCATCAGTCCCAACCAAGCACTTTCTCCTGAGGTGTTGCCTACAGCATCCCACCATCCACCAATGCCTTGCAGCGATCCATCCCATCACAAGCCCAGCAGATATTGGATGCTGCTCCCATACGGGAGCTTCGATCCTGACCAATTCAATGAAGGGTAACCATGGGAATGCAATCCTCTGTACAGTTATCCTTGCCCACCACCACCAATGCAACGCTGGCACCTGCCAGCTTCTGCAGCCTCTCAGGAGGCACCTTCCACCTCGGCTGCCATTATGCCTCCTCCAGACCTGTTTCTTGCCAGATCCTCCTCTTCCAGCCCTCCTTACGGCTCCAATTCAGACACTGAAGAATCCAAGCAACCCTCCACCTCACCTGATGTCCTGGTCTCTACCCAAGGTCCAGGATCACCTGGGAACAGCCTTGGATGATTCTCTGAGCTTCTGGGTAGGATGTCATCCTCCCTTGGGATTGACATACAACAATGCATCAATCCTGACCAGGATAACATTTTTGATGTTATTCGCACAGAGAATGCTGTCCTGATAGCACTGCCATTCATTTCAATTCTTCATCAGGCTATGATAGAGTCATGGCAGTTGCCTAATCACCCACACCCAACCTCTCACTGCCTCGAATCAATGTACCGGGTCAGAGAACAGGACATTCCCTTTCTGCTTCGCCACCCCCAGCCCAACTCAATTGTGATCAAGTCAACTCAAGGGCAGCAATCCTGGGAACACACCGCACCAGCTGATTGTGAATGAAGGAAGATTGACATGTTGTCTCATTGGATCTACTCCACCGTGGGACTTGGTCTTCGTAATTCAAATTATGAGGCCACTATGGTGAGATACCAGTATTTCTTGTGAAAGAAGATTGAGTCCCTTGCTCCATTCCTCCCAGACCACCAAAGAGACTTGGACAGAGTCTTCAGAGGGAAGGCAATGCAGCTCTTCAAGCAACAACTGGTGACTGTGAGACACCATGTTGATTGTGACTCGACGGCGCTTGTTGGTGTGGTACCCTCCGATGACATGTATGGCTTCAGGCTGGCAATCTCCCTCAGGAGACAAAGCAGAGAGTGGAAAACATGCCATTTGATGGGACTGGACTTTTCTCCTCAAAAACAGATGATAAGCTGGACTCAATACATAAGGCACGTCTCCTCCCACGTCTCCTTCTGTCTCACCACCCACAGAATGGCATGGACTCCTTCTCAGACTCAATGTAAGTGGCCCTGGAGAAAACAGTCTCAATATCTCCCCTTCCAGCCGTATCAACAAGGCTACCCTTCGGGATGTCAGCCTTTTCAACAATGGCCAACCTGATCCTGACGGATCAACCTGACGAAGGCGCCTTGGTACAAGCAGCCCAGGAAGCATGCTGACAATGTGTCATGCATGAAGCTCCAACAGAAACAGTGACTCATGAGGAGACCTTGCACTTGGCACCCAGTGCCCAAGAGTCGACCCCACAACCCAATGCAGGGACAGCTAAGCCAGCTACTGCGTCTTCCTCTGAGCCCCAGCACATTGAGCAAACGCCTGGACCTTTATCAGAGACAGAGAGTCATGAGAAAGAGGAAGCTGCAAGTTCTACTCAGAAGGAGGCA